>NC_057798.1:380322655-380323961 GCF_018294505.1 Triticum aestivum
GACTGCAATCGTGTGTTCGAATCTTCTCGGCGTTTGTTTTGGGATGGCACACTGGTGAGCTTTGATCGGTGGCACCCAGGATGGGGCTCGGTGCCCTCTGAGCTTGAGTTTTTAACAAAGCTTACCTTCCACGGCATGCATCGACGTTCTTGGAACAGTGAGTGCATGAATGAGCTTATCAATGACCTTGGAGGTGAGCTCGTAAGTATGTTTGTTCCTCTAGACAGCTGGGCTTTGACGGTTATGGCATGGATGAAGAAGCCATCCACAATACCGAAGGTGATTGGGGTTGAGATCACTACAAAAAAAGACACATCCATGACATTTTGGGCCGAACAAAATTTTTTTGTCATACTTATGACACTTCTATGATGATAATTGTGACAAAACCCGGTATCATCATAGATGTGCTGGGCTCCTACTTCTATGACAAAAAATCATGACAGAAAATAGGCTTTTCGTCTTGGGCGGGCTGGAGACGCAGCTGCAAGACATTCTTTGGGCCATCCATGACGGGAAAAACCATGGTAGAAGCGAGGGCGAGGAAAATTTCGGGGAGTTCCCGGTTATGGTTTGTGGTCGGGGGCCGAGCGATGCGTGTTTCTCTCGTACACGTACGCGCGTGTGTGCGAGGCATTGGCTCTAACTGAACCCGAGCGAGGCATTGGGCTCTAACTAAACCCGAGCGATTGCACTGGAGGCTACGCGTTACTGAACCCGAGCGAAAGATCGATGGCTGTTAACTGAACCCGATCGAGCGATTCCTTCGCTACTGCTGCTAACTGAAGCCGATCGATGCTGCCTTTGGATGAACAGTGAGTGTTGCAGGGGGGTTGGATGAACAGTGAGAGGTGGGGGTGGATGAACAGGACCCCGTGGCGTTGCCTCTGGATGAACAGGACCCCGATCGATCGAGCCAGTTGGGGCTGGATGAACAGGACCCCGTGGAGGGCTGGATGAACAGGACGACCCCGTGGAGTGCTGGATGAACAGTAGACGGTGAAGGGTGGATGAACAGTAGCCCGTGGAGGGGTGGTTGAACAGGAGCCGGTGGAGTAGCGCGCGGTGGAGGCTGGATGAACAGTAGCCCGTGGAGGCTGGAGGAGGTCGACGGTGGAGATGAACAGTATCCCGTGGAGTCCCGTTTTGCGGTACGCCACACCCCTCCCAATGAACAGAACCCCCGTTTTGACCGTAGCGCTCCAACACAAGTCTGTTTTGTCCGTTTTGCGGTACGCCACACCCCTTCTGATCAACAGGACCCCCGTTTCGACCGTAGGAGGTCCGTTTCCTCCATTTTGCGGTA
>NC_057798.1:380323971-380412269 GCF_018294505.1 Triticum aestivum
GGTTAAACAGGAGCCCGTGGAGAGGGGTGGTTCAATAGTAGCCGGTGGAGTAGCGTGCGATGGAGGCTGGATGAACAGGAGCCCTTGGATGAACAGGAGCCCGTGGAGGCTGGATGAACAGGAGCCTGTGGATGAACAAGAGCCCGTGGAGGCTGGAGGAGGTCGACGGTGGATGAACAGTAGCCCGTGGAGGCTGGAGGAGGTCGATGGTGGAGATGAACAGTATCCCGTGGAGTCCCGTTTTGCGGTACGCCACACCCTTCCCAATGAACAGGACCCCCGTTTCGACCATAGCGCTCCAACACAAGTCCGTTTCCTCCATTTTGCGGTACGCCACACCCCTCCCGATGAACAGGACCCCCGTTTCGACCGTAGGAGGTCCCTTTCCTCCGTTTTACGGTATGCCAGACCCCTCCCGATGAACAGGATCCCGTTTTGAACGTGTCCGGTCGAACACAAGGCCGTTTCCTCCGTTCCATGGTACGCCAGGCCTCGTTTACATCGCCTGTTCCGTCCAAGCCCTCCCGATGAACACGACGACGCATTCCATTCCGACCCAGCCGGTTGGCTCCCCATGAACACAACGACGACGTTGTTTCTCCGTTCTGACCCAGCCATGTACACGAGCCCTGGCCGTACGTATATATGCGCGAGTAGGCCTTCGAGACCATGCCCGTATGTACATACATGGCCGTATTTTCTTTCTTGCACACTGGCTGCTGTACGTACGTGTACATGCTACGTGCGTGCCTCTACTACGACACGTGCGCGCCTCTACATCCACCAGTATGTACATACACATTTGCGACCAGAATGACAACGCTACGTACGCTTCGACCAGGTGGGTCCCGACTGTCAGGCACTTCCTTGCGTGCGAAGATGTAGATGGTGGGTCCCAGCAGTCAGGGGGCAAATCTTTTTATTTTTATTTTTTGCCCGGACGCACTTCCTTGCGTGCGAAGATGTAGCTGGTGGGTCCCAGCAGTTAGGGGGGCAAATCGTTTTTTTTGACGCACTTCCTTGGGTGCAAAGATGTAGCTGGTGGGTCCCAGTTGTCAGGGGGAAACCTTTTTTTCATGAAATACGGTGTCCCGTCCGGTGGGTCCCTGCTGTCAGGTGGAGGAATCATTATTTTCCGCATAATAAGGAGGCACTTCCTTGCTGCGGTCGTGGACCCAGCTGTCAGCCTCTCCACATACAGTCCACGTCCGATGGAAGTCGTTCCTTGACCATGTTGACCACGCCACGCCGAGAGCACCAGGGCGGTGGATGACAGCGAGGCCTAGGAAGACGATGACGTGGAGCCAGGGAAGACGCAACAGTGGATGCCCACGCGTAGAGGAGTATGAGGGTTCACTCGTTCGGCTGCGGTGTGAGGTTGCCGTCGCCACAGAATAACAGGGGGTGTGGGTGAGTAGAGGGATGGCCTGGCCAGCGGTGGGAGTATTAGGGGCGGTGAGGCCTCTGCGACATCACAGCCGGCCACGGGAGGCAGGAGCATGCGACACGACCATCGCTGCTTTGGGCGGCTGGAGCAAGAAGACCAGAGGTTGAAGAAGCACTACGGCCGTTGGATGGACATCGTACGATCATTGGAGCTACAATCATTCATATATTTACTAAAGTTGACAAAGGCCTCCGTCCCAGTCAACTTAGTAGGCCCACAAGCCAGCCTCCCACCAAGGTGGGTCGCAGCTAGCAGGGGGGTATTCATTTTTTTGTGAATAATAAGGATGCACTTCCGGTGGGTCCGAGCTGACAGCGAGGGGAACTTTTTTTCACGAAATATGGTGGCCCGTCCGGTGGGTCCCAGTAGTCAGGGGGAAACGCTTTTTTCGCCAAATATTGGTCGCCCGTCTGGTGGGTCCCTGCTGTCAGGTGGAGGAATAATTATTTTGCGCGTAATAAGGAGGCACTTCCTTGCGGCTGCCGTGGACCCAGCTGTCAGCCTCTCACGTACAGTACTCTTCCGATGGAAGTCGGTCGTTGACTACATTGACCACGCCGCGCCGAGAGCACCACAGTGGTGGACGATGGCGAGGCCTAGGAAGGGGACGACGCGGAGCCGGGGAAGACGCGGCAGTGGAAGCCCGCGCGGAGAGAAGTACGAGGGTTCACCGGTTCGACTGCGGTGTGAGGCTGCCGTCGCCGCAAAATAACATGGGGTGTGGGTGAGTAGAGGGATGCCCTGGCCAGCGGTGGGAGTAGTAGGGGGCTCTGAGGCCTGCGCGGCAGCACAACCAGCCACGGGAGGCGGGAGCAGGCGGTCCCGACGGTGCTGCTTTGGCGGCTGGAGCAAGAAGATCAGAGATTGAAGAAACACGATGGCTGTTGGATTGGCATCCAACGGTTACGTCTGCTAGAATCGTTTGTCGATGTATATAATAACTAAAAAGATCTTGCATACGCGTCAACTAAACAGGCCCACAAGTCAGACCACTCCCTCCTTTTTTTAATAATTTATATATAGCTCATGGCAACTTCTTATGCAATTTATTGCAGTCGTTTTTTGGGTTGGCCAGGGCCAATTTCGCATATTTCTGTGGGTTCCAAACTATTTTTAATACCGAAATTTCAAGCCAGATTTAAAGTACTTTGAAGATATATTTAAATTAGGTTAATGCCCAGTAAAATAGGAATCTGAAAATGTGAAAAAAAATCAGAAATTATAAAGTAATTGCCAATTTGTCATCTGTTTTTATATTTACAACCCATTTCCTATTACTTTCAAGATTTGCAGGTGTCTTGAAAGAGTTGCAGCCCATCAGGGTGTAGAAAAATAAGTAGGCCTGGATTGGGTATTCTTCAAAAAAAATAAACTGGGCTCATTTTCACAAAGAAAAAATAGCTGGGCTGGTCACATGGTGAACATAAAATATAAGCCTGGGCTAGATGGGCCACAGCCTAGTTCAAACCCTGCTTCGTCTCAACAATAACAAAAAAACTGCTCGAGCAGCTACGTCCCAGGTGTCAGCCGATCTTGTGATGTTCTCTTGTCTATTGAATATATACGCTCACAATGTCGTGGGTCCCAGATGTCAGGAAAACACTAGGAGGAAGCATTTTATTTTTCCATACACTGACATGGTGGGCCCCTACTGTCATCCTCTCCATGTACTTCTGCCGATTCCTGTTGTTTGTTGACCATGTTGACAACGCGAGAGGGCGGCACCGCGGCGAGCGCACCAAAGCGCGCGGAGGATGTCGGCGTTTAACGATTTAGGAGACAGTGGGCAGCGATGCGTGCGCTGAGGCGTAGCCAGCCGTGGGAGGCGGAAGCAGGCAGCCCCGCCGGCGCTGGTTTGGTTTTGGCAGCTGGAGGAAGACAGGACTGAAGAAACATGATAGACTGCAAAAGTAGCAGGAGTACTTAACAACCTTAACTGAAACTAGCAGGGGCACTTAACAACCAAAGCTGAAAGCAGTATGAGTACTTATACAGGTTCAACCGTACAAATCACGCCTCGAACAGTGCTACTTTGCCTATAGTTAATCAAGGGTGAGGCCGCCAAGCCCCAGGACAAGGCCCAGGCGCCACCCCGCGCATCCACAACAAAGCGGCTTCATCTCGCAATGTGGTCAATAAACAGGATATTCGCTTTAGAGCCATGGAAAAGCATGAACATAATCTTCTGTCCTATTCTCCAAGATGGACGGGCCTTCATTATTTGAGACCACCCATGAATAAGTATCTTTTCACCTCCAAGGGGAATGGAGTAGGTCGACATAAACATCATGTTGTGACCAAGCGCAAGTCTGACCCGACCATGGTCAGGCATCTGTATAGGAACAATAGAACTGGGCAGTTTCTGTTTCAAGAAGATCACAGCTGTAAAACTGTGTATAAGCAATAGTTTATGAACAACATATATAACAGAAAACAGCTCGTACCATAAGTTTCTCGACACAGTTGGACCTGTTCAACGAGTGCAGCAGTGGCACACATATCCCACGTGCCTTCCACCATTGAAATGCCCCACAACGACCTCAAGACGATCAATAAAGTGTAGGAACTTGTGGATGTCGTCCCAGTCAACTTCAGTGCCATCAGTAACAGCCGAGTTATTATAGAATAACAAATGAGCAGCCTGCTTAACTCTGAAAAACCTACATGTGCCACCAATTATAAGAAAATATTAGTTAGAAGTAGCATCTTCATGAGAGATTCGTTTCTACTTCTAAAGTTAAATTATGATTACTTAGACAGAATATGTGGATTAAGAAGTAATCGAGGCAACAAGCAAGAACCAGATACAAACCTAACATGGATGAACAATTGGAACGACGTCGGGGTGGAAGATCACAGTGAAGATGAGGCCAGGTTCTGCTATTTCCATCAACATTCGTGCGCCAACTTTCAGTCCGTAACACTTGAGAAAGTTTATCCAAGTTCGGCCATAAAAAAGCAGCGATCTTCTTGGTTCATGAACCCAACTCGGAACTTATATCCATGGCTTGTCTTCACTGTGACCATTAAACTAGTGTATTCAGTTATGGCAAGGCCGAGCATCTTGAGTACATGTGTTCTGGCAGAGCAAATAATGCACTGCAAGAAAAATAATATGAGAACACAATGTATTCCCTATCCAAATCTAGAAATAACTTCCTCCTTCACGTCAGTGTTGACCATCATACTAGTAGTACCTTTTACCAAATATAGCAATCCAAATTTCCAAATTAGTCGATAGCATGTTCAAAAAATCCCCACCCTCCCGGATAGAAAAGAGGATTCTAGGAACATATTGTGCGCGTTTTAAAATCCTGTGTTAGGATGAGAAGGAACAAGTGTGGCGTCTCACCGAGGGCGCAAAAACCTGTAGGGTCCTCGCACTTTGGGCACTGCAAATGAAACACACTAGATTCAGTAGGAACAAAAATGCATCAATGGCGGCGGCTGCCATCCTAGGATTACCTGCGACCAAGGGACTTGGATTTATCGAGGATGGATGAAGAATTCTTACCTGGTTCTCCATGAGAAAACCCTATGCAATCGCTGAGAGGGGTTTTTCTTTGAACAAGCAGACGAGGGAGAAGGGGATTCAGGCCCAGTGAAATATTGCCGCTTCGTCCGTCCAACTGACTGCTAAAGCTGGAAAGGGGGGGGGGTGTGGTTTGACGGCTCATTGGGCATTACTGCGGCGCTACGACCGGGGTGTGTCTACCGTGCAGTTGTGCACTCTAATTTGTGCATATGGCACGTGGACCCCATTGCCGGTTGCCCCACATATCAGCGAAAGGAAGTAGAGAGACAGGAGTAACTAGTTACACATAAATATATTTTTGACAGAGAGATACTCCCTATGTAAAGAAATATACAAATCTTTTATATCACAACTTTATAGATAAGAAAAATCAAGGGGAATATATATAATTATAGAGTTGTTTTTAACACAGTATAGGCGAGTTGGTGATGATGGTGTGCCTGCCATCCTGCAATATAGGCCGTCCGATTTATATCTGATGGATAGGAAGGAAACTATGGCAATTTTGCAAAAAGGTACCCACACACCTCTCCACATTTGCAAATAAGGCCTTCCCTCATTCATCCTTTTCTCTCACAAGATAAATACTCATACAAATGCATCTTGATGTTACATGCAACACACGGGCATTATGGGGGTTCAGCTGAGAATATAATACTCAGATAGGCTCATGGTTCTGGACTTTGGGCCGCAGGCCCACCCTGCATGTTTGGGGGCCCATGTGTTCTACCTCAATGCTTTTCATATTGCAAGCGATTGGTACAACGCTGGTTTTAGATGTTGTTGCAAGGCGAATACACAAAATTGAATAAAGCACGACGGCTGTTGGAATGAAATCGAATGACAGTTCCTAACCAGCAATCAGAGTTGCAATTCTATCAATGATATACCATGTGATAAATAATACTGTCGTACTACTTATACACACAGGACACTTGTTTCACCATGCCAGATTATTACATCAAAATCTCTCGGAGGATAGATCAGTTCGGCAGTTGCGTGCTGCTACTGAAGAATTTCAAAGTTGATTTGGAACAGCTCTCCTTGCCAAGAAAGTTTCATTTTGACATCATCCCCTACCGCAAGATATGATTTAGATTTGAACCTTGACCATCCTTTAGCATCAATCATCATGCGACCATCCTTTGTACTTACGGTATATTGAGCAGGTTCATTCACACCAAGTCTACGCATGGTAAGAGAAACTTGGCCGCGGTCGCCCGGATTGTTGAACGACTCCCTCGTTGCTCTAGGAATTCTCTATTTGCAAACAAGAAGACATACCCAAATAGTTAGATCAACACAGTGAATCATGTGAAACAACATGGAAAGAAAAAAGAACAAAGCACTTGGGTGGCCAATGCTTACCAAGAAGATGGACATGTCGGTTTTTGTAAGGACTTTGGTATATGAAGTGCGAACTGCAGCCCAGTCTGTTGCCGGTGCAATTGCTCATTCGGTTGCCGCTGCACGGGCCGGAGCAGATGCAAGTGCAAGTGTTGGTGCAGGTGCCGAAGCCGCTGCTACTGCCGGAGATGGTGCTCCTTGTAGAGCCAGTGCCGGTGTCGGAGCAGGTGCCAGTGTCGATGCCCGATCCTCCGGTAGATCAGACTAATCCGCTGACGCGGTCGGTGCCCAATCCTCAGCTGGATCAGATTGAGCTGCTGCCTCTGTCAGTGCTAGAGCAGCTGCCGGTGCTTCATCCATTGCTGAAGGTGGTACCGATGAGCGAGACAGCGGCGATCATGTCTGGTCTGCTATGATCAGCTTTCTAACTTGACTAGGATCCGTGACCGTGATCCAGTTTTTTTCTTCATTTCTTTTAAACACGAGAAGGACTAATTGTTGGGGATATAACTACTGGTATGACCCGCCAAGAGGAGCCGGGTTATACTTACAAGCATTCTTCAAGACAGAAGCTCAAGCTTGAAGACGGCGGCTTAGTAAAGGCCCAATGGTCCAAAGGTGACTTAAGGCCCGTAGTGTTAAACCGCCTTGACCATGTAACTTGTATTGTAAGGCAAGAAAGATTAAAGAGACCGAGCTGGATACAATCTATAAGCCGACCGGGACTCTGTAGAGCCGCTGGGCATCGACCTCAATATATAAGGGGACGACCCGGCGGCGATTCAGGGTACGAAACAACTTCTCAAGAGCTAGGTCAAGCGACTCTACTTCCTGGTTATCGAGACATACATAATCCCAATCACAACTAGACGTAGGCTTTTACCTTCATCGTAAGGGGCCGAACTAGTATAAACCTCTCGTATCTCTTGTCCTGATTAACCCCTTCAAGCTTCCTAGTTGCGATGGCTCCATGACTAAGTCCTTTCACTAGGACATCTGACGTGACAATTCCACGACAGTTGGCGCCCACTGTGGGGCCAGCGGACGGTGGATTTGAGTTCTTGATGGGCAACTTCGAAGGGCTCAAGGGATACGCTGTAGGCCGAATGACCAAGAGTCGTCGCGGCAAGCTCTACATCGACGATGCAGGCTGGGGCCTCGAGGTCGGCTCAATTGAGTACAGGTACCGGGTCCCCTTCAGCGGAATCCACGTCTTCATCGGCAAGATCGGTGAGCTGGGCCCTGAGCCGGACATCTGCATCGACCTCGTCGAGACGGCTCAGCGTGCGAGACCCGCCCGGGCTCCGCCGACTGTGAAGCATGCCTTCGTGGGATGCATCCACGGAGGACTCTCTGAAGGGTCTACCTTTGATGGTGAGGCGGCCATCTACTCTGATGGTGTGTCGTCCACAGGTGAGATAGATTCATTGTACCAACTGCAGGATGATGGGCTCGGCGGCTGTTCCGATGGCAGCAGTATTCCGGATTGTCTTGAGCCATCGTGCAGGGTCGGGATCTTCATGGCTGGAACCCAACCCGTCTAGGACTCTGCAACTACAGCAGCGGTAACCTCTGGGTCAGCGGCAGCCAGGGCAGGAGGTACTGTGCGCTCACTGGCCCAGGTGTTAATGGATCTCACCGAAAAATTGACCACCTTGTTAACCGCCGTAGTCAGCCCGGCGGATCAAGCCAGTCATGATGCAGAGGTGGCACAGTTAAAGTTGGATATGGTGCAAGCTAAGGCGGACCTGGCGGCAGAGGATGTTAGGATAAACGCAGAACAGGCGGCTCTGGACGTTCAGGCTCAACAGATTCAGGCGCACGCTTTCCGGCTTACGCAAGACCAAAACGTGGCTAATGAGGTCATGAGGAGAAGGCATCAGAAGACCCAGTCTCGACTTCCCCCGGTTTATGACCCTCAGAACCTTTTTAACACGCCAGGAGCAGGGCCCAGTAACCCACCATGGCTCATACCGCAGATAGGCAACCCGCCATGGCTCCCTCCATGCATAGGGCTAGACCATGTTGCGACACCTGGGGATGGAGCACCGTTTCAGTCTCCAGTGATGGGACCTTCCCGCGTAAACATGGCGCCGCCTCAGTACGTGCCAACCCCTCCGGGTCATTACTCCAACCCATTGGAAAACATGATAGTAGCAACAACTCGATTGGCGGCTCTCCCAATTGATGGTGACTCTCCGACTGCGGTTGAAACCCGCCGAGTCAGGGAGCTTCTTCAGACGGCTTTAGTACAGCAGGAGGCGTACTCATACAGCCGGGACAGGATCCACTCGACCCCTCGTCCAAGCCGAAGTCCGAGTTATAGTAGGCACATGGATTCAGCGGCTGTATCAAGCAATGTTAGACGCCGTGACCAGCCAGGTGGTGGTAACCCGCCGCATCATGAGGCCGTTAACTTGGTAGAAAAAGAGAGACTACGGCAAGAGGCTGAACGGGCGGCGGAACAGGCGGTTCAGTTGACAGCTTATCAGCCATATCCGGTTTACCCGGCGACTTCTGTGGAGGCAGGTATAGCCACCCGGACTGGAGGAGTCCCGTGTCTAGTGCCGGCTCTACGTAACGAGCGATTGCCCAAGGATTTTAAAGGACCAAGGAAGGTGCCGAATTACATAGCCGACTTACAACCCAGGGCATAGATTGAGAGCTACGAGATGGCTATGGAGCTATTGGAGGTTTCTGATGCAGCAATGGCTAAGTACTTCACCATGATGTTGGATGGAACTGCCCACACCTGGTTGAAAGGCCTGCCACCTAATTCAATCGGTTCATGGGCGGAGTTAAAGGCCCGGTTCATCCAGAACTTGAAAGACGCGTGCAAGCATCCCATGTCGATCGTGGATCTGACGAATTGTAAGCAGGAAGAGGGTGAGTCTACAACCCATTGGGTACGCCGAGTTAAGGCCATAATACATTCATCTGATAAGATGGATGCTGGCTATGTAGTCTTAATGTTGGAGAAGAATTGCCGTTTCTTACCTTTGAAGCAAAAGCTGGGGTGGCTCAAATGTGAGTGCAATGATATGGGCACACTGATGGCGGCTCTAGTCAAGTATGCTGATTCTGATAGTACCAAGGATCCCGAGTCTGATGATGAGAAGGCAGGGAAGGGAAAGAGGAACGACAATGGCAAGGGCTCTCAGCACAACCCGGCAAATCAAGGAGGTAATAAACGTAAGGCTGACGGTAGTTTGGATTTTGTGGCTAACACCAATACGTAGGGTCATAACCAGCAGCGCAAGGGAAGGCCACCTCCTCGATCCGGGGGTCGGGACCCACACTTGAGCAGTTGTTGAATGAACCTTGCTCGAGACACGGTTCTAAAGAGAAGCCGGCCAAACATTTGTGGAAGGATTGCACGATTATGAAGGCATTCAAGAATTCCAACATGTTTGATGGTAACAGTGGCCCGGGCGGCTCAGGTGGTGGCGGCTTTCATGGCCCCGGCGGCGGGTCAAATCCCAATTCTCAAAACTCCCATGGAAACCAGGGTGGATATAACCAACAGGCTGGTCAGGGCAGTCAGCAGTAGCAGCAAGGTGGATACCAGAGCAATCCGAAGCAGCTGAACAATGGGCAATATCATGTGTTTACCACCAGTTTGTGTAAACGGGACCAGAAGCTTCATAAGAGATCCGTGAATGCGGTTGAGCCGGCAATCCCTCGTTATTTGAGGTGGTCTGAACAGCCTATCATATGGAGTAGAGAGGATCACCCTCCCCGGGTTGACAATCCGGGTCACTTGGCTCTGGTCGTGGCCCCTCAAGTGGGTGGATACAAATTCACCAAGGTGCTGATGGATGGAGGTAGCAGCATCAATATACTTTATCATGAGACCTTCCCTCGCATGGGACTGACTAATAAGAGCCTTAAGAAGTCCAACACTATTTTCCATGGAGTTGTACCTGGTAAGTCGGCGTATCCGGTCGACAAGATAGAGTTGGAGGTGGCATTTGGCTATGAATACGATTCCAGAGCCGAGAAATTAACATTTGAAGTAGTTCAGATCAAGAGCCCTTATCATGCTCTGTTTGGGTGGCCGGCTTATGCCAAGTTCATGGCACGACCGTGTTATGTGTACTTGTAGCTCAAAATGCCGGGTTACAAGGGAACCATTACGGTGCACGGGAGCCGCAAGGTGGCTCTAGAATGTGAAGAAGGCGACACGACTTATGCTGAGTTGGCTTGCGCGACAGAAGAGTTAAAGTTCTACAAATATAATGTTGACCCGGCGGATATGACATCTTTGAAGAAACCAACTACTAAGCATGAGCCGGTCATGAAATTTCAAACGACGGAGGAAACTAAGCTGGTCGATTTTGTCCCAGGCGACTCATCCAAGCAGTTTGGTATCAGTGCTAATCTGGATCGCAAATAAGAAAGCGCGCTCATCGAGTTCATTCGTGAGAATCGGGACAATTTTGCATGGAAACCATCTGACATGCCGGGTGTACCGAGAGAACTCGCTGAGCACAGTCTTAATATCGATCCAAAGTTTAAGTCGGTCAAGCAATTTCTTCGGCAGTTTAATGAGGAGAGAAGGAAGGCTATCGGTGAGGAAGTGGCCCGACTTTTGGCGGCCGGGTTTATCATTGAGGTGTTTCATCCAGAGTGGCTGGCTAACCCAGTGCTTGTTCTTAAGAAAAACGACACTTGACGTATGTGTGTGGATTACACGGATTTAAGCAAGGCTTGTCCGGCTAATCCTTTTGCTCTCCTTCGTATTGATCAGATCATCGATGCTACGGCGGGTTGTGAGCGTTTGAGCTTTCTGGATGCTTATTCTGGTTATCATCAAATCAAGATGGCGGTTAAGGACCAGGAGAAGACGACATTCATCACTCCGTTTGGAGCCTTCTGCTACGTTTCAATGCCTTTTGGGCTCAAGAGTGCCCAGGCGACTTACCAGCGATGCGTACAGAATTGTCTTCATGATCAGATTGGACGCAATGTTCATGCTTATGTGGATGACATAGTGGTCAAATCCAGAGAGAAGGAGACCTTGATTGATGATCTCAAGGAAATCTTTGATAATCTCCGGGTTTACAAGATGATGCTTAACCCGGCCAAGTGTGTCTTCGGTGTGCCTGCAGGCAAGCTTCTGGGCTTTCTGGTTTCTAACAGAGGTATCGAAGCTAACCCGGAGAAGATCAAAGCCATCACCTCCCTGGCCAAGCCGGCGTGTATCAATGATGTCCAACGTTTGGTGGGTCAGATCGCTGCCTTAAGCCGGTTCATAAGCCAGTTAGGGGAGAAGGCTATGCCGCTCTATCAGATGATGAAAAAGACAGATAGCTTTACTTGGAATGACGCTGCCAGTACTGCCTTTGAAGATCTGAAGAGGCAGTTGGCTGAGCCGCCGGTTCTTGCTGCTCCCATTGATAAGGAGCCCTTACTCCTATATGTGGCTGCTAACACACGTGCTATCAGTGTGGCTATCATGGTGGAACGCAAGGAGGCTGGCAAGGAGTACCCGGTTCAGCGTCCAGTTTACTACATCAGTGAGGTCTTGATTGAGTCCAAGCAGCGATGTCCGCATTGGCAAAAACTTGTCTATGGGGTGTTTATGGCCAGCCGGAAGCTTAAGCAATACTTCTTGGGCCATCCCATCACTGTGGTTAGTTCTGCCCCTTTGGGGGATATTATTCAGAACAGAGAGGCCACAGGGCGAGTTGCCAAATGGGCCATTGAGCTTGGGCCTCATGGTTTAAAATATGTGCCGCGCACAGCTATTAAATCTCAAGGATTGGTGGATTTTATCAATGACTGGACATAATCGCAGATGCCTGAGGAAATGCCGGACAATACCTATTGGACAATTCATTTTGATGGGTCTAGGCAATTGGAAGGCTCGGAGGCTGGAGTTATCCTGGCTTCCCCTCGAGGTGATAAGTTTTGTTATGTACTCCGGTTGATGTTTCCTTGTACTAACAACGCAACTGAGTATGAAGCCTTGCTCCATGGTCTCCGGATGGCTAAAGAGATGAATTTAAGCCGGGTCAGGTGCTTCGGCGACTCAGATCTCGTGGCTCAGCAAGTGTTCGGCAAGTGGGACTCAAAGGACCCTCTCATGGCGGCTTATCGCCAGGAGGTTGATGCAATTGCGGGGCACTCAAGGGTTATCAGGTGGAACACATTGACCGTAGAAAGAACGAGGCGACTGATGCCTTAAGCCGGCTGGGATCTCAGCGTAAGCCGGTGCCGCCTAATACTTTATTGGATGTTTTGTATAACCCTTCTGTCAAGCTACCTACAGAGGAAGATTTGGCTGTTCCTGACCCTGAGGCACAGTTGGTGGCGGCACTTCATGTCATTCCAGATTGGACGGTGCCATATCTGGCTTATATGACACGGGGCGAGTTGCCTGAGGATGAAACCTTGGCCAGGCAGATAACCCGACGGTCTAAGTCCATGACGATTATCAATGGCGAGTTACATCATTGCAGTGTTACAGGAGCTTTTTAGCGCTGCATCTCTCCTGAAGAAGGTCAAGAAATTCTACGTGAGATTCATGAAGGGGATTGTGGTCATCACGCTGGGTCAAAATCTCTTGTGGCTAAGGCCTTTCGTCATGAGATTTATTGGCTGACGGCTCATGCAGACGCAGAGGATCTGGTCAGTAAATGTGATGGTTGTCAGAAGTTCTCAAGACGGGCTCATGTGCTGGCTCAAGAGTTGAGGATGATTCCAATTACTTGGCCATTTGCAGTCTGGGGGCTTGACATGGTTGGGCCTTTCAAGCGATCCAAAGATAAAAAGACTCACCTCTTAGTGGCGGTTGATAAGTTCACAAAGTGGGTCGAGGCAGAGCCGGTCAGTAAGTGTGATGCAGCTACGACGGTTCAATTCATGAAGAAGGTGATATTTCGCTTTGGTTTTCCACACAACATTATAACTGACAATGGCACTAATCTGTCTAAAGGCGCCATGGAGGAGTTCTGTCAATGTGAGCATATCCGGCTTGATGTTTCATTAGTAGCTCACTCTCAGTCCAATGGTCAAGCCGAGAGAGCCAATCAAGAAATTCTGAAAGGCATTAAGCCCCGGCTCTTTGTCCCTTTGCAGCGAACGCCGGGTTGTTGGGTGGAGGAGTTACCTTCAGTGTTATGGAGCATCAACACTATTCCTAACAGATCTACGGGTTATACGCCTTTCTTCATGGTCTACGGAGCTGAGGCGGTTCTCCCTAGTGACATCCGTCATGATTCACCTCGTGTGGCGGCTTATGTGGAGGAAGACAATGAACAAGCACGCCAAGATGCTCTTGATATGTTAGATGAACATCGGGACTTGGCAGTAGCTCGCTCGGTGATTTACCAACAGGACTTGCACCGTTATCACAGCTGCCGAGTTAACTCCAGATCTTTTCAGGAAGGTGATCTAGTGCTCCGGCTCATCCAGGATCAAACTGATGCTCACAAGTTATCCCCACCTTGGGAAGGACCATTTGTGGTCAGCAAGAACTTAAATAATGGATGATACTACCTTATTGATGTTCGAGAGCACAAAGACTCACGTAAGTTGGAGGAGGAGACCCGGAGGCCGTGGAATATTGCTCATCTCTGGCCCTACTACACTTGAGCCATAGGCTCCACTGATGTACATATTTTGCTGATGTATATATTATGATAAATAATAAAGCAGGACCTCTGTCCTTTTTCCCCTTCTCACAAGGTAAATTTGTCATTTATTATTATCATCTTTTTATCACTTGACTGTTCGGGACGGGTCATATTTGATCCGGCCCAGCCTATTATGATCCATCTTACAATTCTATTCGAATCTAAGCTGTTCAAAATTATGGTCACTAGGGGGCTTCCTGTTCAAACATAGGTCGTATTCGAACCAAAGAGAACATAGCTGTCAACACCCTTTTGATTGGCACACTGCCGAGCTCACTTGGGGGCTTCTTGATCGTATTCGAATCATAGCTTAACCCCATTTGGGAACCGACTTTGATCGTATTTGAATCAGAGTCGTTAGAAAACTCTCAAGGTCATTAGGGGGCTTCCTGTTCAAACATAGGTCATATTCGAACCGAAGAGAACACAGTTGTCGGTACCCTCTTGATTGGCGCAATGCCAAAGCCATTGGGGGCTACATGATCATATTTGAATCCTAGCTTAAACCCCTCTAGGATGGTTCACTCATCGTATTCGAATCAGCGGCCTTGCCATTATTACTTCTCTTTTTGGTTTAAGTTCTCTTTGGAAGCCCCATTATTTAGCTTAAAGATTTTTTCCTGAGGCTTACAATTATAAATATAATGTTGGCAGCTGGTTCAATATTGACTGATGAGTCGTTGACCCTTAAACATAGATGTACTTTCCGGGTATTCAAATATCTGATATTCATCATTATTAGTCGAGTCATATGAACCGGTGGAGCCAGTGGAAAGTTTTATTATAGTTGTGTTTTCATTAACCAGATAATCTATGTTTATCACATTTTTGACCGGCTTAGCAGCTTATTTGAAGGACAGTTTTTCAACAATGATCAAACTGTGTGCATGAATATAACAAGGCGGCTTAAAAATGTTACGCATCAAAAACATGCACGATGGCATGGCCACAACAGAGTTATCTCTACCCTATTACAGGACTTATTAAGTCCAAAAAGTTTGCATTGTTTTTTAACCACCAGGTGTTGAGTCGCCATGACAGCTTCACCCTTAAGATTGGCCAGAAGCGTCCGGGTTAGCCCTCTCCACGCTTGTGTCCTCCTTTTCCTGGAAGGTTGATGATGACCGCCAATGTTCTTTAAGGCTTCAAATTCTGCTTCATCATCAACAAGACCAGCCAGGTCAACTTCAGGAGCAAAGGTATGCTTACGATTTGGGGGAATCAGGCTGGTCACGTCATATTCAGGTGTTGGAATCCTTCGATTTTGTTCATCGTACCCGCCTGGTACTTGGTATAATCTACTTCCGCAGCTATCAGAGTCGCCACGGGGTGCACCTCTTGGACACAGGCAAGAAAATCCGCCTCTTGAAACAGCGTGGCATCTTCCTTGAGGCTTGGATAACCAATAGCGATATCCTCCGGGTCTAGTTCAGGTAGCTAGGCTTTGGCCCGGCTTAGAGCATTCACCGCTCCAGCTCTTGCAGCTGATCGTCTCAATTCATTGATCCATTACGGAAGAACTGACAGCTTAATCAAGACCCGTGATAGGAGGGTTGGCACTTCATTGGATAAGGCCACCGAAGCAAGGGTACGTTGTGTCCCGGTGTACAATTGTTCCACCAAGGTATACATAGCCTTTAACTTCGTCAGCATATTGTGGTTTAAATTTGCGCTTCTGGGGCCTGTACAAACCATACTCAGAAAGGTTAATTTCTGGCACATACTCTATTGCCCGACTTAAGATATGAACACAACGGCAAAGTGACTTACTGAAGATGGCTGCGACCATTTGGGAAATATGGTGCTTCAACCCGGACAACTCTCCAGTGACTTCTTCAAGAGCTGCTTCTGCTTTTTCAGCCCGACTTATCAATGCGGTCTTCTCATCCGCCCAAGCTTTCTTTTCAGTTTCAAACTCTTTCTTAAGTTTCTCCTGTTCAGAAACACTGAACTCGAACTTACTGTTGGCCTTCTCAAGTTCCGACTCTTGGAATCCAAGGCGGCTCTTCAAATTGGTCACCTCCAATTCGAGTTGAGTGGTGGTAGCCTGTGCAAATATAAAATCAAGTAAGTTATTTATGAAGTATTCAAAGTCCCAAGTATTTTGCCAGCAATAATACTTGGCACCTGGGGGCTAATGTCTTCCAGAGTTTTTTCTATTCTACAACGGTTCATTATATGGTGATTCATATGAGTAAGTCCCAAGCATTTTGTAAACAATAACACTTGGCACTTGGGGGCTAATACATATTGTTGTTTAAAGACCTATAAGAGTTTTTCTATAAGGAGCTGGCTCAACCATATTGGTTAAGCCGCCCCCTTGGGGGCTACATGGTAAGCTGGAATTTTATTCTTTTGTGATGCTATGAAATTTGTTTCTAAGTCTACAGCATAAGTATATTAAGCAGCAGACTTGGGGGCTAACATACTGAAGGGTAAGGAACAAAAGATAAAATGGGTTATAGCTCAAATTTATGATGCATCTGCTTCACCATATCAATTTCTAGATTCCGGCTGTTGTGCACTTGGCTCATATAGCCAGAGAAGATATCTCCAATACTCATATGAGTATAATTGGTGACACCTGTCTTGACTCGGCGCTGGTCCAAAAGTTCTTCCTTGGCGGGGCATTTGGCTAACACGGTTGGCATCCCCGGGTCAGTATGACCAGTTCCGGTGATCTCGACATCAGTATTGGAAGGATCAGCCATCCGAGTTGGGCTTGGAGGCTGAGGATTTTCTGACCTGGAAGCACCTTGGTCAGTAGGTAGGTCAGTAGGAGGTGGCACATCTTGTGCTGGTTCATGAGGCAGCTCATGAGTGTTTAGCTCCGGCATGATAGTTTCAAGAGCCGGCTCATCAGTGGTGACTCTTTCATCAGCCGGTTTATTCTTTCTAACCCTCTTGCTGGGTTTAGCTTGACCACTGCATTCAGATAAAAAGATTAACACAGAAGTAAGAAGATTACAATAGCTGCAAAAGTAAATGGTTTATTATACCCTGGTGCAGTCTTGAAAGTCGGCAGATTTGACTGTAATGACTCGCCGGAAGGAGGAGAAGTATCCTGATAATCCGAGTCAGAGGAATTGAGTGGTTGATGAAAGAGACCCGCCAAGGGATAGAATTTAGTTAAAATAGAGATAACCTCGTTTCGGCGTTTCCTCGGAGTATTTGGTAAGCCGGAGGAGAGCTCCGCGTCCTTGCTGGTCCGGGTCTGCCTCCGGCTCTCATAAATTTACTGCTTCAAAAGAAATTGAGGATGATGATGAGCTAGAGGATGAGAAAGTCTTACTTTCCGGGTCACTCTGCGGCTTTTCTGTCTTGGCAAAGGCTCAAAGTCGGAGGAAAGGATAGTTACCTCGTCAGCCTTGCTACAGCTTGTCCCAGTGTCCTCCTGCTGATGATCAGTGTCAATAAGATGATTAAAGAATAAGCCAAGGGAGTCAAGGGCTACCTCTGACTCAGAAGAGTATGACAGCCAAAGCAAATCGGAAGCAGTAGCTTTTTTGCCCTTCCTTTGGGCAGCTTCTTTCCTGGCGGCTCTCTTTTCTTTCCTGGCTTTCTTAGCCGCTTCATGATCATATTTAACTTTCCAAAATTTGTCACCCGCCTGCAAGGGTTAAGCATATTGTGAATATGGATGAAGCATCAAGAAAATAAGGTAAACATTTTTATATGGGTGTTTTTACCTTTGGAGCCGGGTTGTCTTTGCAGAACGGGGCTAGACCCACTTTGCCACAATCCGCCAGACTCTCGTTGAGAAGAGATTTGGTCATGTCATCAACAACATGAGCCGGTAAGTCGTCAGGGCTATGGCGCAGGGTGTCATTCTTGGCGCCAGTATATTCACACATTAAGACTGTGCGGCGGCTTAATGGGATAACCCGCCAGGCAAGCCAGACTCGAACTAGGTCAATGCCCGTCAACCCATTCCCCAACAGAGCTTTAATCTTGGCTATAGTAGGAGAGAGGGATCTGCGCTCTGCGGTGGTGATATTGTCGGGCAGGTGATGATTGGTGTCAAGCCGGAGGGCACGAAAGCTGGGCAGAGGATTCTCGTCAGCCGGGGAGGTGTGCTTGCAGTTGAACCACGTCATGTTCCAATATTTTGGATGGCTTGGCGGGTTGGCATAGGGGAAAAGTGCATCCCTGCGGCACTGAATTGAAATCCCACCAAGTTCCAAGCTCTGACCGCTGGCACACTCTGTCTGGCGGTTCAAATAGAACAGCTCTCTGAAAAGTAGCAAGTTTGGTTCTTCACCAAGATAAACTTCGTCGAACACTTGGAAGTTGCAGATGTTAGACACGGAATTGGGTCCAATGTCTTCTGGGCGAAGGTCAAAAAACTTCAACACGTCTCTGAAATTTTTTGAACCGGGAGGAGTAAAACCCCGGTTCATATGATCAGTAAAGACAACCACCTCTCTATCTTTGGGCTGAGGGATTTCTTCGTCTGGGTGAGGAGCACGGTAAGGCATGACTTCTTTCTTGGGTAGATAGCCGGTTTTGACGAAGTCATCTAAAGCGCTATGAGTAACAATGGATTTCACCCAATTGCAAGTGGTAGGTGCCTTGGGCGCCATTGTGTTTGAAAACCTAGATACAAGATAAATAAGGCCGGTTCAAATTTAAGCCGGGCAGGAAAAGCATTGCTGGAATGAGCTATGGCGACTTATGAAGGGGCCTAATGGTATAAGGATATTTCCATCCGGGTTACGAAAGCCGCCATAATTGTGTTAAAGCCATCAACATTATTTCAACTAACAGGAGAGGTTCAGATTATCATCTTCTTAAGCCGGCAGTCAGAGCCGCCATGACTAGCAAATTTAACAACATGCCGATTGCTCCTAAGTGTAGGACAAACAAGTTTCGCAGTTTGCAGTAATTATTTTGGATCAAACAAAGGTTCAGAAAAGAAAAATTTCTAGACCTAGAAAACATGGTACAGAGGAGTTCATGCGCTCTAATGAGGATTCTTTACAAAGAAATAGGATCTGCTAGTGCCTAAAATGGATGCGGAACAGCTACCGCATGAGATCTATGCTACTGTTGGATCAAAAGAAGCCATGGCAGAAAAAACGTGGAGAGCCGAGATGAACTATGAACTGTACAGAGGAACTCGCCAAACCCTAGCATGGATCTAAGATGCAGAAAGGGGAAAACTTACAGAGGTAGATCTATTGCGAAGGGGCGCCGCCGTTCTCTGGACGGATTCAGGTTGATGCAGCGACCAAGGTCGACGGAGACGAAGGTGCACTGTGGCGGCCGCGGAGCTTGAGCGACAGTAGGGGCGAGAGGAAGAAGACGAGGAAAGGGAAGAATGAAGAAAGACCTAGTCGGGTCTATTTATAAGGGAAAACTCGTGAAGTGGGCGCAAAAAACGAGGAGGCCAAAAACATAGTTATCCAGCTATAGAGGCACCTTGATTTTCGGATGGTCATTAAGACAAAGATCCATTGAGATGTGTTGGACAAAGCATGCATTTATGATAGGTGACGTCATGGCGGGTTACCACAAACTTGAAGGATGACGTCGTGGCGGGTTACATGAATCTTCTTAAATAAAGAGGCGGAGAACTTTTTCATTGAAGACTGATGTGAACTAGTTCAAATCAGCCTGGGGCCTAATGTTGGGGATATAACTACTGGTATGACCCGCCAAGAGGAGCCGGGTTATACTTACAAGCATTCTTGAATACAGAAGCTCAAGCTTTAAGATGGCGGCTTAGTAAAGGCCCAACGGCCCAGAGGTGACTTAAGGCCCGTAGTGTTAAACCGCCTTGACCACGTAACTTGTATTGTAAGGCAAGAAATATTAAAGAGACCGAGCCGGGTACAATCTATAAGCCGACCGGGACTCTGTAGAGCCGCTGGGCGTCGACCTCAGTATATAAGGGGACGACCCGGCGGCGGTTCAGGGTATGAAACAACTTCTCGAGAGCTAGGTCAAGCGACTCTGCTTCCTGGTTATCGAGACATACATAATCCCAATCACAACTAGACGTAGACTTTTACCTTCATCATAAGGGGCCGAACTAGTATAAACCTCTCGGGTCTCTTGTCCTGATTAACCCCTTCAAGCTTCCTAGTTGCGATGGCTCCACGACTAAGTACTTTCACTAGGACATCTAACGTGACAATTCCACGACACTAATTGTGGCATTTTTGTCAAACCAAACTGCAGTTCATCATAGGGATTCAGCTTGTACTCAGACAACAGACTGATCCAATTTTTTCCAGTAATATAAGTGATGGACAGTGCCTTCGTTACTGACACGACATAAGAAGTGAAACCTGCAAAAATAGCCATCGTAGAGCAAACCAAACGGTTTATTCTATGATGAATGCCACATGGCAAAACCTGCATCGTAAAATTGCAGGAAAAGAAAGAAAACATGACATTAAATCAATAAGATTTAGACAGTAAATCAATAAGATTTACTTGATGTGACACGAGTGAATCCTTACCAGGAAATCACTATGTTGAAGTACTAAACAGAAGATTGATCGTCCAACTACGGGTGGCATGCAGGGGCCCCGCCTACTCCCACAAGCAGGACAGTCCAAAGGTCGTGACAAATCGGATGGACCGAACATCCATGGGACTGGAAATCCTGGTGGGTGCGATAAACCCTGCAATGCATACAAATATTGGAGTGTAACCATAATTGATAAACAGTCGTCACAAAAAAGATGATCTGGATACTTCAAAATATACAGACTGAATTGAGTGGACAGACATTAACATAGACCATTCTCAGGACCGACCACACATCAAAAGCGGCAGTACTAATAAACAATACAGGGTTCACAAACACAAATCAAGTACTGAACAATAGTACTTACTACAGACAAGCAAAGTTGCACTAATTAAACTCTGTAGACTATTTCTTGCCACCGGTCTACGGGATGAACCCCGCATAACTGACTAGGCCATGGACTTCGTGAGAGATGTCTACATGCACCATCACCATCTCGTCAACCTTGGAGAACCTAACAGAGTGGTCTTTCCACTCATAAACATGATGATGAAGACATGCCGCATCAGATTTGTTGGGAAGCTTTACAAGAACCACACCCTTCGTAATTGAAGGCACAACCAGGAAATTGTTGTGGTCAAGTACAGCCTTGAGAACACGCCTGACAACAATGCTACAGGAAAACACTAGTTCAGGACATGTGGCGACAAGGACACAACAGCTGGATAGTTTAGCAGTAGAACTCATCATCAGGTCTTCCAGTTCACATGACATGACTTTGAGAACTTCATCTCCACCGCGGACCTGGATCTAATTCAAACAGAAACCACATTTTGTTACTACCTTCGTTCAGAAATATAAGATGATTTTCGATATTATACTCCATATATGACTACACATACGCACAGAAATGAGTGAACAAAGACACTAGAACATGTCTTCAAAGGCATGAGAGCGGAGGGATTACTTGCAATATCCATAACACAAGTTACTGAGGCAAATATACCCTCTTCAAAGGTAGCATTGATGTTCATAAAGTACTCCCTCCGTCCCAAAATTCTTTTCTTAGATTTGTCTAGTACAGATGTATCAAAGTCACATTTTAGTATTAGATACATCCGTATCTAGACAAATCTAAGACAAGAAATTTGGGACAAAGGGAGTAGTTGAAACTAATCTATAAGAAATCAGTGTCAACCTCTCGCATGTTTTGGTCAAAAGAGGAATTTAGAACCGTCATTTGGCACACTAAAATCACATGCAAGATCACCCAGAAAGTTGTACTACCAGTACTAGTACTGCGTGTTAGATGAAAAAACACAATCAAGATCGAGAAAAAGATCGTCAACAAGAGACATTACTTGGACTTTCTTAATGAGGGATCCCGGAGTGGGGGGCTTGGAAAGGGCGATGGCTTTGAGCTTGTCTGCGGTAGTCTCGGCGGGGTGCTTTGCGCTTCTTCGTACCATAAGCCTCGACGGTTTTGGCCAGAGCCATAGACATCATGTCGGCCGGTGCTCAAGTGTCCATCCAAGAGAGGAAGCTGAGAGAGAAGAGTGAAAGGAGGAACGAGATGAGGGAGAAGCGAAGCGAGTAGGGGTTTTCTTCAAGAGAGGAAGCTGAGAGAGAAGAGTGAAATGATGGTTGCTTCGTCCGTCCAACTTACTGCTGGAAAGGAGGGGGTTTTGTGATTTGATGGCTCATTGGGCATTACTGCGGCGCTTCGATCAGGGTAGTCTACCGTCACTCTACTACGGAGTAATTTAGTGCATGGCTAGCGGACCCAGGTGCTGGCTGTCCCACACATCGGTGAAAGTGAGTAATTTAGTGCATGGCTAGAGGAGGATCCGCACGATAGAGCGTGTCCACTGTTTTTCTGAAGAAAAAAATGATTACAGCAAGCGTTTCCACTCTTACGACGAAGGAGTGCGAAACACGACAGCCACTTGAACATACACAATGCTCCTACTACTAGGCATGTGCAGTGGTTCATACATCAGTACTACACAATCTTGTTGCTAGTGTAGTAAGATATGATGATAACAAATGATGTTGTGCGCATGTCAACTACTCATATATGTAACATAGTACCGCTTTTTCGACTGTCCGGTCGAGAATGAACGGTGAGATCAATGTTAACAGAACTAGGTCTACAACGCACGGAGAGTACGTTGCTACAGTACTCCACGAAACATGAACCATATGAAGCACGAATAGTGTTAGGCAGGGTGTATGAAGGGTGCACGGGATGGGAGCAAAAGTTCCCTTCTCGACCCACTTTTGGGTGTTTGGCAGAGTGCATGAAGGGTGCATGAGTCCACACTAGTATGTTAACAAAAATACATGAAGAGGAAACAATTATATTGAGATGAGAATGCAACCAAACACACCCACACGCTTTGTGCTATAGTGACTGATCTGCACCATCTGAGTTTGATCCAACAGTCATGTCGCGCCGAGACATGGACATGCCCATGCAGAGGGCACCTTAAACACCACCGAAGTCCCTCTGCTTCTCGAGGTGCACGACGTTGGTGATGCAGGGTGCAACCGCCCGCAGAGCCCGCTCCTGGTCGACGGGAGCCAGCTCGTCAAAGACGGCGTCCAATGGCACGAATGGATTCCGGTGACGGAGCCCTAAAAGGATTCGCCCGACAATGGCGACGGCAGCCCGCAACCCCTCCTTGTCCAGCTCAGCCCCCACCATCATGCAGAGACGGCTCAGCTCCTCGGAGATATAGGTGAAGAAGGAGACCAAGTCAGGAAGCCGCAGCTCGTTGAAGTCGACTGGGTGGTCGAACGGGTTTAGCCCGACTGCCGAAATTGTCGCGCTGGCATGACGGTAGGCATTGCGCAGCTGCAACACGTGCGTGGCAACTTGGTTCACCAAGTGGCTGAGGCGATCCTGGACCTCGTCACAATCGGCCCACTCACGCTCCAGCCGGCTCCCCTGACGGCCTATCGTATCTATCGCTTTCTGCAGCAACGCCGCTGACGCCTCGAGCATATTTGTGGTGGATGCTGCCGCTTTTGAAGCTCCGTGAACTCCCGCACATAACGGAGGAGCATGGCACTCCGCTCCTCCTTGAGCTCACGGAGCTCCACGTCCTTGGCCCTGAGCTCCGCATCCTTGGCATGGAGCTCCTGTGTCAGGCGCCTTACCTCGGACTCCGTGATCTACTACGCCGCCATGGCACCAGCTAGAAGCAATGGGAAGAGGAAGCAAAGGGGGCGAAACGGCTGAAAGGCAATGCAATCTACGGGAAGGCGGAGGGAGCCAGCCGAGGAGCGGGGAATCTTTTGGTTTTCACCACGGTAAAACACCAGTTGATGACTTCTCACATCAGGGAGCAGTGGGTTTTATAGGCTGAGTCATCATGACTAGTTGCTGCCGCGCCTGCTCCCGTCAATCGAAAAAATAAAAATCCTGCCGCGCCTGCTCCCGTTAATCAAAAAATTAAAAACCCTGCCGCACCCAAACACCAGAGCAATGCCGTGGTGGATATTTAAATTTACCTGCCGGCAAGTAGATAAAAAAGGGGTGAAAAAACAAATGCGGCGGCCTAGCTAATTGGTCGAACTAGCCCAACTAGCTAGCCACTGTGCTTCACTGATGTACTCGGCGGAAAAGGTGGTCTTTCGTGATTTGATGACTCATTTACTTACTTTGGCGCTACGACCGAGGAGGACCCAGAAAATGCGCGGTAGGGCGTCCCACGTCAGGAAGAATATATGCGTGCACCACCCGGGAGGACCCCGAAACCGTGTGGTAGGGTGTGCCACGTCTCGACACGGAGGAAAAATGTGCGTGTAAACATATATTGTATCAGACGTCGACAGTAACTCTAGTACCTATGGTTCGACCTCGGGACCGAGCCAGTCGGTCAAAAACACCCCACTAGCCACACAACTTCATCATGCAAACGTGGCACGGAGGATAGATGTGGTTAGCTCCGTCTCGACCAGCCACAACGTCTCTTGTTCTAGGCGATTCTTCTATTTTCCAAGCTTTTTTAGTTGTAATAACACCACGGCAAGATAGTGCCGCTCTTTGTGTGTGCCCGTGCAAAGGTTAGACGTTGGAGAGAAGAGAGATTGAGATCGCAGACATGTGACCCACCAGTAAGTGAGTCAACGGTCATGCACGTGTTGACAAGGCACTCCCTCTACTCTACTCAACGTAATACTGTATAAAATCAAGTTATGGGACAAAGGCAACATCCGTTGTTGTTTCAGGCTATCGACTTACGCTTTGTAGTCCAGGTTGCCAGTTTGAATCTCGTCTTTCAGATTTATTAGTTTTAGGTCCAAATTTGATTAATACAAGTTGGACCCCCGTGTGTTGTTCCGATATTTCAGTGTAGGATGGTTTTTTTGAACAAACACTTTGCGCGGTTAGACAAGTAATGGCACGAGTTACACGTATTTTGCTAGTTTATGAACAAAAATAACAGCGGCATAGAATATCACATCCACCCTGCAGCTTAGATGCTATGGTGATATGAGTTTTTACACCGTTGGAAGTGAGATCCAATGGCTTAGGAGTAGTCTTTGTAATTATGCGCAATTTCCAAACTCTCCAAAGGTTTTTTTGCAAATAAAACATTCAGGCCTCGTGTGTGCCGCTGCATCTTCAATCCAACGGCTCCCCGTTGCTCATATTAGGTGCTCCCCATAGCATAATTACCCGCTGCGGTGATATGAACATCTAGGTCATATGATCAGTGATCAGATGGCACATGTGTAGTACTTGCACTTCCTGCGCATTTCCCAAACTCTATCAGCCCTATATTGCAAAAACATTCAAACCTCCTACTGTGGGCCGTTAGATCTCAGTGAACTCGTATCACCATAGAATCTATGGTGCGGGAGCACCTCATATTCTCCCGTGCGAGAAAACATAAGGTGCTATCGCAGCTTGGATGCTACGGTGATACGAGCTTCGAGGTTGTTTGATCTGACATCCGATGGCATCTGAGCAGTCTTTGTGCTTGTAAGAAGTGGCCGAACTCTTTTGGGGCTTTTCTGCAAAAAACAGTTCGAACCACCAAGGAGGTGTTGGGTCACAAATCCAACGGCTCCGAAGAGCTTCTATCACCAAAGCATCTAAGGTGTGGTAGCACATGATATTCTTACATACAGGAGAATATGATGTCCTCCTTCATCTTAGATGCTACAGTGATACGAGCTTCGAGGTCGTTGGATATGGGATCCAAGGGCATCTGAGTAGTTTTTGTACAAATTGTGTGCAATTCTCAAACTCATCAAGGTTTCCTGTAAAAATATTAAGACACATCATGTGAGCTGCTATATCTTAGATCTACAAGCTCCAAGCAACTCGTATCGGCATATAGCATCTAAGGTATGGGGGCACATGATATTCTCCTGGGGAGGAGGGGTGGGGGGTGCACAACCAATCGGTGGTTGGGAGGGTGGGGACAAATATAATCTAAACAACCCTAAACAGAGCTCCACAACTTTATCTAAGGTCGAGGAGTTGACCCCCGACAATCATTGCTCCGCCTAAACACAACATTTGCATGTACTGTAGTACTAGACTTAATATTCATGTTTCAGTTTCATGTTCATTTTAAATATTGAACTGAGGACCATGCATGTCTTACATTTTACTCCCTTCGTTCCTAAATATTAGTCATTTTAGAGATTTCAAATGGACTGTCACATACGGATGTATATAGACATATTTTAGAGTCTAGATTCACTCATTTTGCTCCGTATGTAGTCACTTGTTGAACTCTCTAAAAGACTAATATTTAGGAATAGAAGGAGTATTTTTGAATTCGTGTCATACATGCATGGTTTGGAAAAATAGATGCACTATACTTATTGGATTGTTGTTGTGTTCGTGCGTGTGTCTCTCTCTCTCTCTGTGTGTGTGTGTGTGTGTGGTCATATGCTTGATACATACAAAGTTTTCTCACCTCCATATTGTTCATCTTTTAAATTTGAATTTGCATTGGAAAACTTACTAGGGATACCATGAAATGTGAAATCCACGTTGAGATCACTATATCACAAACTCACTCTAATTCAACTACTCATCATAAATCAATTACCACGTTGAGATTAGTATTTGCAAGGAAAATACGGGTATTATAATACACATAGATTCGTTCGGCAATTTAAAAGGTTCCTTTCGTATTCTCGAATGGTAGGACCCAACGGCGTACCAGCCAGACCTTGGCTCGTGTTGATCCTAAAAAAATAAAAAAAACCGGGCTCGTGTCCTTCGGTGGCGTGCGTGGTATGCACATTAGGAAACCCCAACCAGTCGAGCCTCAGCGTTTCAAGTCGAAATATCTGGCGGCTAGAATTCCAGCCCTAGGAAATTCCCCTCATGTCCCAGGTCCATAATGACTACCGATGAACAACGGAGGGATGCTTTAGTAACTAGACAACGTTACCTACCGTGCCGAGCACGGTTCAATTCCCTCGGTCGCCACTCGTCAAGGTCACCCGTCAACTGCATTGCCTAGTAGTACTACTACTACACCAGGATGAGCACAGAATTGAGCCCGTTTGTTCGTGCCTAGTACTTAACTTAATATACCAGGCAATGCACTGGTACGGATGCATTATCCTTTTACTCTACATATATAACTTGTCTGAAGTCTAACTAAGCAAAATGTTTAACCAAATCCTTTCTTAAGAAATACAACAGGACAGATGTACTGCTTGAAAATTTATTGCATGATGCAGGTTATGATATTGTTTCGAATCCTGGATCTTAAATTTTAGAAAATCCAAAAGTGAGCATAAATTCTTGAAACTGAGCATGGTCACGTGAGATGGCACAAATATTACTTCGTAAGTTTTTTCTTCAATTTGAGACAAGCTGCTTATGACAAGTTGCACAAATGAAGAGCCAAGGTATTTTGGAACAAAGACCTGTCACGTTAAGGCGAACGCTTTCACTATTGAAACCGTGGGCGTTTATGTGCCGCCACGAGTCCCCGCTTCTCATCGGCAGGTGCCGTCCGAGCAAGCATGTGAGTCGATGGGAGGCGTGCGAGCAGACCGCTACACCGGCTGACAGGAAGGCGTGCGACCAGACCGCTGTGCAGGCTCACCGGGAGGCGAGCCCTTTGACCAGGCTCCGCCGCCCACCTTCGTCCCAACTGCTCCCACTTTTAATGTTGCCGGCGCCACAGTTTAAAATCAACCCCGCACTACCCGGTATCGCTACAATCTTCTCTCTTCCTCTCTAATTCTCATGTCGTCTACCTGCAACTAGCTTGACCTAAACATACGCCATGCTGCATCACGATGGTCTGCCCTTAGTCTTCTAGTTTCCTGAGGAAGACACCCGGCCAGAGTCTCAAGAACATAAGGCGCTTTGGGACGAGCTTGAACTGGCCATGCGGGAAGACGCCGCACCTGTCCCCGCTCCCGTTTCGGCTCCCGTCGCCCCGACTGCGCCAGCGCCCATCCCCGTGGCATTGATGGGCTGGGAGCCGCACATTGTCTCCGAGCTTGATCCCACGGGGTTCCACGAGGTCCCCGCTGACTTCACGCTCCCGTGCACCTGCCAGCGCATGCGCCTGCGCGTGCACTGACGCGCACGCCCGTGCTGGTGCCCATGCACCTGCCAGCACTTGCGCCTACGCGTGCACTAACGTACGCGCCCGTGCCGGCGCCCATGCACATGAATGTCTCCGCCGCGCCGTTGACAGCGCCTGTCCCCGTGCGGGTGCCAGTGCCCCCCTCAACGGCATGGATGGCCCCTGTCGACCGCTTCCTTGCACCAACGCCAGTCGCCTCCTCCCGCCAGTTGACTCGCTCCGAAGTCCAGAACATTTTGGCCTTTCTTGAAGCTAGGCCAACGTCCAGGAGTACGCCAACAATGACGCAAGATGCCGCCGTCGCCGTCGGTCAGCGGCCCGATGACACACAGAGCACGGCAGAGGAGCCGCTTCCCACCGCAAGTCTCCCCCGCCGCCGCCGCGTAATCTAAATTTGCCATGAAAAACGTTTGGATTGCCATGCTTAAAATCTGAACGTTTATCATTTCCGTTTATTTTATATCGATCGACGTATACTTTAAAGTCGTAGTCAGACTGAACGAAATCTATGGTTTGATCGATTGAATGTTCTGCTAGAGCCGTATCAAATTAAATGTAAAACGTCATCAAGCCACATGTATTCCTTGTCATCCAACGACCTAGACTGCTTCAATGTCGAGTGCTCAACACGTTTAGCGTGCAGTTAATTTCATGCCAAAAATAGTGCTAATCACATAATAACATGCAAATAATATCGTACTTAATATCCGCATGCACTTAATATACTTCCAAATTAACATGCATTGCATGTACACACTGACTAGTGCTGCTAGTACGTGAAACTGGTGCCGTGACTTGTGAACGCATCCAGATATGGTCAACGGCAACATCGCCCGCGAGTTCTTCGTGTTTGCCCGTGCGTCTAAACGCAGAAGGGGAGGAGAGAGAGAGCACACATGGAACCCACCAGTAAGTGAAGGCGAATAGTACTAAAAATAATATTACATGTTATCCATTAAATAGGCTGTGGTAATATAAAAACATTATGTGAACAAAGGGGGGTACAACAAACATTGTTGTTTTACGTATGTTGCCTATTGACGTGCGGCTTGAAGGCCCGGTCGCATGTTCGAGCCTCGTCCTTTATTTTTTAATTTGTATATGGGTCCAAATTTGTTTCATGACATGTGGGCCTCTCGGTGTGTAGTTTGTAGCACTTTAATTTGTGGGTCGAAATTTGTTCCATTCCAAGTGGACTATCGGTGTGTAGTTTTGTAGCTTATTTATAATAATTAAAGATAAAAATAGTGTTTTGAGCAATAATACCATGGTCCAACGTTGAAGGCGAGAAAGGACGTGCGAGAGAGCGATGACCGAGCCAGAGGGAAATAAACTAGGGGAGTTGTGGGGGTTGCAACGGTGTTTGTAGTAGTTGTGGGCCGAATGCTACGAAAATATAATCTAAACCGACCGGAATAAATGCCTACACAAATTAATCCAAGGTTGGAGTGCCCCTCGCAATGTAAATAGCTCCGGCTTTGCGAGGGATGGAGAGGTAGCTTCAATGTGTGGAAGATACAGTGTGAGAAAGCGAGGTCAATCGAGACACATATAGATAGAGAGACAAAGTGAGTGTGGTCCGACATTCATTGAACATATATATATATATATATATATATATATATATATATATATATATATATATATATATATATGCTCTGGAGAGATATTGTCCGATTGAGCTTTTGGCAAGGGTGAGGGCTGTAAGATAGAGCTTGAGATATGATCTAGTCACAGACGTGTAGATATATTTTGTGCGTGGGAGGAAGCAAGGTCAATCGATCACATAGGGTCGCCGTGCGATCGAAAGAGTGAGACGGGTTAGAGAGAGTGACCTAGATAGACAATGTGCGTGAGAGAGTATACAATGTGAATAGGTCGAATTGGGCTCAAACATGGTGATATATCGTTTTTGCCCGAGAAAGAGCGAGGTCAATCGAGACATACAAAGAGAGAGAGAGAGAGAGAGAGAGAGAGAGAGAGAAAGAGAGAGAGAGAGAGAGAGAGAGAGAGAGAGAGAGAGAGAGAGATTGAGTGAGCGTGGCCCGCCATGAGGTCGAAAGAGTGGCGGCGGCTTGGATGGACTGACCTAGATAGACAATCTGCATGAGAGAGTATAGAGTGTGTCGATCGAGGCCCGAACAGGGAGATATATCATTTGTGTGTGAAAGAAAACAAGGTTAAATGAGACTCAGATAAAGAGAGCGAGATTGAGCGAGTGTGGCCCGCTGTGCGAAAGAAAGAGTGAGACAGTCTTGAGGGTGTGACCTAGATATACAACGTGCGTGCGTGCACACGAGAGGTTGGGGGGCTAGATAGGCAATGCATGTATTTAGCGCGAGAGGGTGAGAGGGAGAGGGAGAGAGAGAGAGAGCTCGTCATGGGATGCAATGGCGGGTGTGTGAGGTAAATACATTTGGTAACAGAGTGGAAAAAGGGGTTGTGTAGTTGAGAGACTTAGAGATCGAAACATGGAGAGAAAGAATGAACGTGTGTTGGAAACCGATAGCTTCCTAAGGTGGTTAGGAGAGGAAGATTGACCGATACAGGAAGTATGTAGCGTGTGTGCGGGGGGGGGGGGGGGGGGGGGAGGGGCTAAAAACAACATTTGAATGTACATAGTACGAGACTTAATATCGATGTTTCAATTCGGTGTACATTGTAAGATTTGAACTAAGGACCATGCATACGGGTAATTATTTCGAATTCGTGCCATACTAAGTTTCGAAAAGCTGACATTGACTCAATTTGTTGTGCTTTTTTGTTGGTCATATGTTTGAATCCATCCAAAAGTTTTCTCACTACCATGGTGTTCATCATATACATATGAATTTGTATTAAAAAAGTAGCGTGGATACAGTGAAATGCGAAATCCACGTTAGAATTGGAGATCGCTACGTGACACACACTCTAATTTAAATAACTAATTATGTGACACACACTCTAATCCACGTTAGCATGGATACCGTTTCGATTTTTTTTCAAATAACTCCTCATTAATTAATTTATAGTACTCCCTCTGTTCACTTTTATAAGACCTTGAAGACATTTTAGACAATGTGCAAAACAATTCATTTTAAGTTGTCTGAAACGACTTACAAAAGTGAACAGAGGGAGTATCTCGTTTCAAATGACTAATTATTGTAAGGAAAACACGAGCATGGTAATACATACAAATTCGTTTGCAAATGAAAGAAGATTCATTTTCATTCTCAAATGTAGGCGCACCAGGCAGACCAGGGTCATGTCGGGGTGGACGCTGCTTCGGTGCCATAAAGGCACCTGCCTTTGGGTCACTGACATGTGGGCCAGCCACCTGTTGGGCCCACATGTCATGGACACAAAGGCAGGTGCCTTAAGGCATGGAAGCATAGTCCTGTCGGGGTGGTCGCGTGTGTCAGACGGACGCGTAGCACCCAGCCACCCACCCCCTCCCTTGTCCCTCCCTCCCCCACTCCCTCCCCCCACCCCCTCCCAAAAAAAGGACGACGACAAAATATGTTCGCGCTTCCATGTTTCTGATTGAAATATCTGGCGACCCCAATTCCAGCCCTCCAAAATCTCTCTTCTCCACCGTCCCCTTCCGTGCCAGATTGCTCAAATCCCTAATTCGCCGCCAACCCAAGCAAAGTTTGAATCACCCCTTGTCTCATCTCTTTCCCCACCTGTGTGCCGGACGATGACGACGAAGACGACGGTCACGCTTCACCACCGCACCGGAGCTACCTCATCTACGCCCTTGTCCACCGCATCGGGTGGTCCACCGACAACGTCGGCCGCCACAACCGACGTGCCTCACAGACACCGACTTCCGCCGCATCAGGTGCGCTTCACCGATGCCGTCTCCCAGCTCACCGGGGCTACTTCATCGAGCACATCGTCGCACCTCTGTCCCCGAGGCCGTTGGGGCTTCACCAACGGTCTCGTCCACCGCATCGTAGCGCTCCGCTGCCACTCAAGATCTGCATCCGTGTGCGGCCAGCCAACGCCAGCACATCACACTACAAAAAAATACACTTCCGTGATGATACGTGTTTGTCACAGTAGGTCGCGTTTTCTGTCATGCATGTACATCCATGACGATTTTATGACAGAATCAAGATAGTCATACCTGTGTTGTCGTAGAAGTGTTCCATGACATTACCAAAATTATCATCACGGAAGTGTCCACTTCCATGACGATAAATCGCGCGTCACAGAAGTTCTTTCGTCAAGGGTGACCGACACGTGGCATCCACCGTAACGGAACGCCATTAAGCTATCAGGTCGGATTTTGGATCCGTTAACCCGTTAACAGCCACGACCAATGCCGATTTTCCATGTGTAAAATTCTCATTGGCTGACGGATCCACGCGTCAGCTCCGCGTTGGCACAGGTGTCACCCATCCAACGGTCGAGATGGGCCTATGATATGTTGACACGTGGACCGGCCCAAAAGTGGCCCACAAAGATCAAATGGGCCAGCCCAACCGAAGGCCCATAAGATTTAGCGGACCATAATGGGTTGGCCCAGCTAAAGGCCCACAAAATTTAGCGAACCATAATGGGCCGGCCCAGCTAAAGGCCCACATGATTTTGCAGACCATAATGGGACGGCCCAGCTAAAGGCCCACAAGATTTTGCGGACCACAATTGGCCGGCCCAGCTAAAGGCCCACAAGATTCTACAGACCATAATGGGCCGGCCCAGCTAAAGGCCCAACATTCTCTGTCAAATCGGCCCGTCAACGGCCTGTCCTAAACTTGTCATCAACGCGGCCCATGGTCACTTCTGTCCCGTTAACAGTCCGCTAAGTAATTGGGCTGAATTACGGGTCAGTGTATTTCCGGCCTGTTAAAGGTCCAACTTCATTTGGGCCCATTTACAGGCCATCAAAACTTTTGGCCCATAAACGACCATGAAGGATTTGGGTCATATTCGTCCATGTCTGACATTCGGCCTGTTAGAGGCCCACTATAGATTTGGGCCACTTTCGGCCTGTTGTCATTTTCGGCCTGTTAACGCCGGACGTAAACCATGGGCCATATGTGGCCCAACGTCATATCGGGCCCATTAATGGCCCATATAAAAATGACGATATTCTAGCCCGACCGAAGTTCCGGCCTGTTAAAGGCCCGTGTATTAGGTCGGCGCATTTACGGCCCGTCCGAATTTTGGCCTGTCAAAGATCCGCATCGTAAATGGGCCACCATTTCGGCCCGCTAAGTCGAGTGGGTTATTTGGCACAATCAGGGCCCAATCTCACTTTCGGTCTATTAAAGGCCCATGTTTTTTATGGGCTCGAGATATTTACACCTGTAAATGGCCTATTTTTATCGAGGGCCCAAATTATGTTTAGGCCTGTTAAAGGCCCACTATGGGCACAGGCCTACCAGAAAAATATGAAAGCTTATGCTGATTTAGGCCCAGATATTTTTAGTGGGCTACATGCCAATTTCGACCCGTAATCGTTTTTAGCCCAATTAGAATGGGCCCGACGAATGTTGGCATGTTGGGATCCTACAAAGCTTTTGGCCGAATACATTACTAAGATAAACCAACACTATACAAAAATAGCGTCGTAATTACTACAGCCTGTGGCAGCATCATAAATGTTGTATCACAACAAAATAAATTCCAACCATACAACAAAAGGCCTGTTGGCATAAAGTTTACAGTCCTTCTAGATAAAAGCACCATCAGATGTATAGAAGCACATATCATTTGACCTGAGTGCTAATGTTTCAGGCTGTAGAATCTGATGGAGCAGCATGATCTCCACCTTTTTCCCGCCATTGCTCTTGAACAACGAAGCGAATGTCTGATAGTCTGGTTTCAAAACCATTCATATCTTGACGACAATTCTCAACCACTATTCTTGTTTCCGAAACAACGTCCATTAGGGATTGGACTTGTGTCTGGAGCATAGATATATCACTGTGTCTAGCAGGAAGATTTTGTTCAGTAGGCGATTTGGACGAGGTTACCTTGACAACCAATCCAGAATTACGCAGGAAGGTGCTTTTTGCACTGTTAGTGGAGAGATACTGATGCACTGCAGCAAGAGGTGACATTGTGCCTGTAGTAGCCTCGTCACCTTCAGGTGGTTGTGGCTGTTCAATCATTTGTTCCATAGGTTCCTGGAAGTTTGAACTTGTAGATTAGTGTACCAGATAAGTTACTAATGAGACAAAAACAAACAAAGTAGGTTAAACGTTTACACATAACTTATTTTGGTGAACTACTGTAATACATTAGCATGTATTGTAGTGCCAACTACATAATAAAATCACTTTCGGAACATATGTCCATGTAGCATGCCTACTGTATTGTCTATTTCCTCACATTCGTTGACATCTAAGGATGAAGAGACATGGTTTAAAGTAGGATGAACATAGTATGGCATCATTCATATCATGGGCAAACAGATATAAAACAAACAGGCTATTTTATCATTGTGTGCGCACGTGAACATAACAACTAGATTATAGATCAAGACCAAAAGAATATCCTTCATCTCTTTTAAACCATGTAAGGTGAAATGATACGTTAAGACAACTGTGTACAAAAGTGAACAGAGTAACTGACATTGGCTGCAAACCAAGTAGTTAAATGAACACATCACAGTACCAATTAATTCAAGGCAGGAGGAGTAAGGACTTACAACAACAGCTTGAACTGGTGTGCTCATGCCCTTCATCTCTCTAGTGTGGCAATCCTTGAAGATTTGCACTGCATTCGGTTCAGGTTCTTTTTGGTCCGCACGGGCTTTCCTCTGTATTTGGAACAAGTCAATATAGATACGATAATATGGCACAAAAAAGAAGGAAGTAGCAGCTATTTACAAGAGCCTAGCAGTGTGCAATATAGCTACGAGATCCTGTTGTCTGTTGGAATTTCACTTTAAAACGGTTGGTTTTGTTCTTCAAACAGTTAGCCTAGAAGAAGATAAACTTGTAAGGCACATACATAAATACAAGTTCAATATGTGGTCCGATCAAATACATATAGCCTACCTGATACTTTGGATCAGACCAGTGTTTAACGAGGGCTGTCCAGTCTTCATCTGTAATATATTCCATTAGAGATGTTTGGGCGATTTCATTGTTAGCCTTGCCTTCAAAGTGAGATTTTCTAAGGTGGTACCGATACTGTCGCAGAGCAGACTGAAAAACATGAGTGCATGCTTGTCGTGGAATTAACACGTCAGATGTCCTAGCAGAAGGACTTAGTCGTGGAGCCATCGCAACGAGATTAGCTTAAAGGGGTTAAACTGGAACAAGGGACACGGGAGTTTTATACTAGTTCGGCCCCTTACGATGAAGGTAAAAGCCTACGTCTAGTTGTGATGGGATTATTGGGGTTTCAATGATCAGGGAGCGAATACGCTTTGCCTGAGTCTCGAGTTGTTGTTTCTTGTCCCTGAACCACCACCGGGTCATCCCTTTATATACATAGGTTGATGCCCGGACGGTTTACAGAGTCCCGAGGCCGGCTCATACAAGTGTCCGGCTCGTTCTCTTCCTTTCCCTGTCTTACGATACAAGTTAGATAACTATGGCGATTTACAACTACGGGCCCTAATCCGCCTTTGGGCTCTGGGCCTCTAAGCTTTATTAGTAGAGCGCCATCTTCTTTATCTTCATGGGCTTCAATATGGATGAGCATGAACTGGCCCCTCCTGGGCGGTTTTCACTCAGTAGTTATATCCTCAACATTAGGCCCCAGATTGATTTGAACCTGTTCATGTCAATCTACAATACTTAGAAAATTCCCTGAACATCTTCTTATGATCCTCGTAAACCGCCATGATATCTTCTTCCTGTAAACTTTGGTGAACCGCCATTGACATCATCTTCTGAAACTGCAGTAAATCGTCATGATGTCATCTCTTTATAAAAAGATTATAAAGATTCCCTTATTTAATTAACTCCCAAAAATCAAGGCGACAGTTGCGCCCCCTTTTGCCGCTTCAGGCTCCTCGATTCTCGCGCCTGCCGCTTATCCCCTTGCCTTTATAAATAAGACCGGGGGGGGTCCTTCCATTTCCCCCTGCCTCTTCGCATCTTCTTCCTCCTCGCGACCCCAAAGAGCTCAAGCATCGCCGCCGTCATCGACCCTTGAACCTGCACCGACTAGGCCGCTGCATCAACCTGTTCGTACCACAGATCTTGCGACACTCGTCCGCCGCTACGTGGCCCTGGTAAGTACTCCCTTCTTTAACCATTAAATCTGTCTTAGGGTTCCAAAGTTCTTCGGTGCTCATCAGCGTTCAACAGTGTTCATCTGCCTTCCCCTAGCATCTTATTGAATCTAGCTAGGCCTGACAGCTTCTTGTCATGACCGAAACCGTAGTTTTAATCTGTCCCGCCATAGCCTCTTGTTGCTCGTGGATAGATCTCATCTGGACTGTTGTTATTGCACCATCGCCATTTTTAGGGCTCAGAAATTTTTCTTTACTAGGCCGCGATAGATCCAAAATTATAATACCGTCTTGTGAAACCTGTTTTCTTCTGTACTTAGTAAATTTCAGATGTGCTTCTTCCACTTCTAGGCGGTTTAACCTTTAGAAAATGATAATACGCCAGGTACCATTAGCCCTCATGTAAACCGCCATCTTATCTTGAACATCAATATCCGGTTTATGGCGCATATATGTCTGAATTAATTTCCCCGGTTTAACTCCGGTTTGTGCACATCAATCTTGAACCGTGAACCAGTTTTTGCACTTCCTTTACAGTCTGTCCTTCAAAATGGCCAAGCAATTTGCCTCTTGCAACTGGGTTCCTTCCCGGATCACGGAGACTCAACTCAATGGGTATGTTCTAACTAGCACTTTGGCCAAGAAGGAGGTTATTCATTGGCGAGTCCCTGGCCCTGAGTGCCCTCCTAAACCTCAAGATGGAGAAGTGGTGGTATTTATGCAACATCTAGACCGGGGATTTAGCCCTCCCGGATCAAAGTTTTTCTGGGATGTGCTTGCCAACTTCCAACTCCATCCTCAAGATATTGGACCGAACTCTATGTCCAACATCTATAATTTCCAAGTGTTCTGCGAAGTTTACCTTCAAGAAGAACCGTCTGTCGAGCTCTTTAGGGACTTCTTCCACTTAAACCGCCGAACTGAGTTCTCTGATAGCCCCAACACTGAACTTGGCGGTGTATCGATTCAGAAAAGGAAAGAAGTTGATTTTCCTCATGCCAAACATCGCAACCACCCCAAAGATTGGAACCAAACATGGTTTTATTGTGAGAACACTGCTCCTGCTGAAGAAAACCATTTGTCGGGTTACCGTGCTCACCGACTCAGCAATGGACATCCCCTGCCTCAGCGGCTCACAGCTAAAGAACATCAAACATACGCACCTCAACTCGCTAAGCTCCGGGCTTTCCTAGCAAACGGCTTAACCGGCATTGACCTCGTTCATTGCTGGGTTTCGTGGGGTATCCTGCCTTTAAGCTGCCACACCAGGTTGATGCATGAGTATACCGGGGATATCAAGGACCCTCAACGGCACCATGAAATAGAGATTACTAATGATGAAGTCACTAAGGCTGTCAAGAAGATGCTGGATGAGCCGATCGCTGAATGCAACAAAACTGAGCTGCGTCCCTTTAACACCTCCAACAAACCACCAGCGGTAAATTTTTAACTTTCTTCCTTTTTGATCCGCCTCCACTTTAACACTGTTGTGATACTCCTTTGTTTATTCTTACAGGCCAAAGATCCTCTCTGGAAGAGGAAAACTCAGGACAAACCGCCAAAAGCTCAAGACAAACCGGCAAGGGCTGCTCGTGCCAAAAGCAAGGCCATCAAGAAACCAGCCAAGAAGGAAACAACCGAGTCCTCTGATCCGCCCGAAGACGTTGATGATTCGGAACAAGAGGTAGAACTTGACTCCCTTGGCTCATTTTTCATACATCTTATTGACAACGACCATTACCAGGATGATGCGGAAGCGAGCCATGCTGACAATGTAGAGGCAATCTCCCTTTCCTCAGATTCTGATCTTGTGCCAGTAAGAAAAATCCATCGCGCAGTCCGGAAATTGAAGCGTTCACATCCTTTCACTCATTTGGATTCATAGCATCCTGAAGCTCGTCGTACAACCTGACATAGTGGCCAGCAAGTCACTTCTTCTGGTTTACCAGATACTCCAATCTGGAAACACCGTGCAGAGGTCTCTTGTAATTCTATCAAGTCTTATGCGTTGGCGGGTTACTTTCGATATCCTCTTAATTCGTCTGACTCAAATTATCAGGCCACTTCCAACTCATCCTCTGGCAATTCATCAACCACGCAAATGCCTCCCCTCAAGACCGTCCGTGGGTAAGTACAATAATGTTGACTTTGTCTTCTTACGTTGGTTTACCATATTAATCATGTGTGTGCCATTTTGCAATGCCAAAGCCCAATTGAGCAAGAAGGCGAAAACAAATGCTCCTACTGATGGGATTGAACCGGACAGGACCTTAGAAGGTGCTGGTGGGGATGTTGATGTCGCCATGGATGACCCTGTGCCACAAGGCCAGGCCACTGATGTTGATCCGCCCGAAGTTAACCCGACGAGCCCTCATATCAATCCACCAAGTCCACAAGCTAATCCTCCAAGTCCGACTGCTGATCCGCCAAGCCCTGCCAGAGCCTCAGACAAACCGGCGAGCCCAAATGCAGCAACTGACGATGTTGTGATTACTGGGATTGGCCATACTTCTCCTGGCAATCCTGTCGCTTTGGCAAAGCACAGTGCCAAAGTGGAATCTGCTGCTGAAGAGAAAGGCAAGTGGAAAGCTGATGTATCGAGTGATGCTCATTTCCCCGCTCAGGAACTTCATTCTGGATACTTAAACCGCCTATACAACAACCGTGACTATGAGGCCGGTTTGGTCAATTTAATGAAGGAGCGTTATGAGGTAACTTTCTTTGCACTATATATCAACTCCATTGTAGCCACCAAGGGCCGTTTTATCTCTTCAAGATGCACCGGGACTTTTAAAATAAAAAGACTTTCAACTGTGTAGCCCTCAAGGGCCGGTTTATCTTTTTAAGATGAACCGGGACTTTCTGTTTCAAACTTGTCCTTGTTGAATTCCTTCTCCTTTGATTTCTCTGATCAATTATGCATTAGCCCCCAAGTGCCAAGATTAATATTTATATTGAGCCTTGGGACTTTAAATGATAATCAAAAATGAAAAGCAATCCGCATTAGCCCCCAAGTGCCAGGTGGATAACTTGTTATGTACTTGGGACTTTGAGAAAAAAATCTTAACATCTTTATCATCTGTCTTGTGCAGGCTGACTTGAACATCAGAGATTCCCAGATTGTTGATCTTCAAGAAAATGTCAAGTCCCAGCAGGCAGAAACCTCCAAGGCCAAAGATGAACTGAAGGGCACTTTGACTGCCATGGAACAATTGAAAGATGGCTTCAAAAGTGAGCGAGCGAACTGGGAAACAGAGAAGGCAGCTCTCTTAAAGCATGCTGAAGATGCCGAAGCAGCGCTTAAACTGGTGGAAGAGGAGCTAACTGGGCTGAAACATCAAGTCAATGCCATGACTTCAGCAATATTTGGTAAATACCTTTTGTCAACACCTTACTTGAACATTTTTTTGAAGTTGTCGGTTAATTAGCAAATTCTTAAACCGCTTGCAGGTAGCCGTATTGCTCATCTGGGCTCAGATATGCGGATGAAGTTGAAGGCAGCTTACACGTTGATAGAGCAACTGTATACTGGTGCTCAATGAGTCATCTGTGCATCTTCCTTCAACAAACCGACACCAATCTTGATCAAGGACACAATGGCCAAATTGTCTATGACCCCGGCCCAAATAGAAGAGGTAAAGCGATCTGCTACAAGAGCTGGCGCTTTAACAGCACTGAGCGGGCCAAAGCGTGGATTGCTGATCTTGATCCGGTAGATATCGCAAAAGGATATCCCAGTCAACAAGAAGATGGATCAGACTTTGATAATGAAGCTCTCAAAGTCTTGACCAAAGAGATGCACCCACTGGCAAGCTAATTGGCTAAGGAGGTTCATTTGTTTGTCTACCGGTCCAGCTATGACGCAGGCGGCAAACGGGTTGACGCAGCTGTGAAGGAAGCTCAGAATTTAATCCCTCCAATCCTTAAGCACACCTATGCCCCTGACATTGAACCATCCAACCTTATAGGCGACGAAGCTGTCTTTCAAGCGTTAACCAGGATTGATTGGACCACCCTTGACTTCCAGCCACTGGGTGAGGAGGAGGAGGTTGAACTGGCGCGAGATGATCCTTCAACTTCACGTCAGCCTGGTGCTGAATCATAATCCGCCAGCCGATTTGATTTGTATGTGTTACGAGCAACAAACAATTATTCTTTTGGGCATCCAAGCGCCTTGTAATAGGCTAGTTGAGATACTTTTGATCTTCTGCCATCGTGCACTGCTACCTGATACTGTAATCCGGCATGATTGTTGTGATGCTTGCTTTATTTACCTTGGTATTTCGTATAAAATCCCGCCTTCTGCATTTGAAACACTTTAAACATGTCCTGGCGGTTTATTGCCGGACGGGCTGTGATACCCAATACAGAACCAGAATCCTCATAACCAAGGTTATAAAGTAATGTAATATGAAATATATCATACCTGTGATATTAAATCACTTTTGTTGGTTTACCAACTTGCTTAGTAAGGGTGATAACCCAAACCTTGAGTGTTTGAAAACGCCCACCGCATTGTACTGGTACGCAATAAGTCATACCGGGTTATGATAAACACCGGATGATCATCCTGGCGACTTATAGCCAATGCCAGACCGAATTGATAGATGCCGGTTCATAATTGATTATGTGCGAACAGCTGATAACTGTAAGCCACACCGGGTTAAGAAACACCAGGTTGGTAAAAATGACATATAGTCTTGCTGGGTCAAGAGACGCCAGTTTACCTTAGAACTTTATCAATAGAGATAAAACTTTGCAAAAACAAAATCAAATAAAACTTGTAGTCGAGGCTTTTCGAGGGCTGCCAGGCCCAAATTCGAGGCTTTTCGTGGGCTGCCAGGCCACTGAGTTAAACCATTTGACAAAGCCTTTTAAGATGGGCCTCCAACTAACCAATCGTCGTTTTAACTTTAACAAGTTCAGGGTCTCTATGAGAGTAACTTGTCAAACATTCGGCGGGTCATGCCAGGATTACTTGGATAGGAGTGGCTTACTTGATGAAGGTAGGTTAAACCGGGGTTTTAGGTGAATATACCAGGCTTCCAAGCCGTGGGTCGATACCCAATTACAAGGGTCCGTTCAAACTCTTTGTTACTTTACACAAAGAGCCCCCAAGTAACTTTGTGAGTTGTGCTCAATGGGTGCCTATGTTTGAGTTATGCTGTTAGCAACAATACTCTCTTTGGCCCCTTGGGTGTGAAGCTCCCAAGCTGTATTGTGGCATGATAGCCGGTTTAATGGACAAAACAGTTCATTGCTTTGTAAGCAGAAGCCCTCTTGTAACCAAGAAATATTGGAAGAATGGCAGAGACCCTGCTTGTAGCAAGGATGCCGGTTTATTATATTGATCATAATATATACATTGTCAAAATATGTACATAATGAGAGCCTATGACTCATGTGTAGTAAGGCCGTAGAAGAGCGATATTCCATGACCGACGGGTCTCCTCCTCCGATTTGCTTGAGTCTTTGTGCTCGCGAACGTCGATGAGGTAGTATGACCCATTGTGCAGATTCTTGCTGACCACAAAGGGCCCTTCCGAAGGTGGGGATAACTTATGCATATCGGTCTAATCCTGGATGAGCCGAAGCACTAAGTCGCCTTCTTGAAAGGTTCTTGTTCTAACCCGGTGGCTGTGATAACGCTGCAGGTCTTGCTGGTAAACCGCCGAACGAGCCAATGCCATGTCCCGTTTTTCATATAATAGGTCCAATGCTTCTTGATGTGCTTGCTCGTTGTCCGTTTCAACATAATTGGCAACCCGGGGCGAGTCATGACGAATATCACTTGGGAGTACCGCCTCTGCCCCATAAACCATGAAGAAAGGTGTATAACCTGTAGACCGGTTTGGGGTGGTGTTTATCTCGGATTTAGGGTTCCGGCAGACCCTTGAGATTCGAACACTAGGGTGCGCGCGGAGGTTTCGCCTTCTACCTGCCTGTTCCTCGTCGGGTCGCTAGGATCTAAACTACGAGAAGAACAACACAAGAGACACAGGGTTTATACTGGTTCAGGCCACCATTGTGGTGTAATACCCTACTCCAGTGTGTGGCGTGGTGGATTGCCTCTTGGGCTGATGATGAACAATACAAGGAAGAACAGCCTCGCGAGGGTCTGTTCTTATGGTGGTGTTGTCCCTTTGGAGGGGTTGATTCTAGATGCCTATCTTATCCCCAGATTCCTCTCTAGATTTTGGGTTCCTCTACCCTGCGGGTGGCTAGTCCTATTTATAGGCGAAGGCCCTCGGCCTCTTCCCAAATATTGAGCGGGAAGGGCGCCAACAATTGGCCAATTTGAAGGGGAACATCTAGTACACTTATCCCGACTAAAGTTGGTCCTCGCCTATCAAAGGCTCTGGTGGTGACGCCGACTTGGGCTCCACGGTGACCTCCATCCTGCCGTTGGACTGGTCTTGGTCTTGTTGCACCGAAATGGATGCCTTTGCTTGATGCTCTCGCCTGCGCTTGCTCCCCTTGCACCAAAGAGGAAAGAAGGACACTGCGCGGGCTGGCGCTCGGCCGGCGCCCTTGGTCATCATGGCTTGCGTCATGGGCACCTCGCGAGGTACCCCGCCTTGAACTCTCCGCCTCCTTGTGAGCTAGCCTAACGAGGCCATGCCTGAGGAAGCTCCTTGTCGTCCGCTCCGCGAGGCTTGGCCCCTCGCGAGGGTCTTGAGCTTGTGTTGACGAAGATGGGCCGTGCTGGGCCCCCTTTGAGCCATGCCGCAGGCCGCAGGCAGGCAAGTCTGGGGACCCCCGTTCCCAGAATGTCGACAGTAGCCCCCGGGCCCAAGGCGCGCCCGGACTTGGCCGAGCAGAGAAGCGAAAGGGCAAGTGCGAAGCGTCGCGGGCCCTAACAGCCTGCGGCCTTGGGTGCCGCATGGCGGTCGATTGGACGTGGGTGCCTCCACTTCCCCACGACGCCTCGGCAACTGCACGGATTCGACAAGTCCCTGCACGCGAAATGAGTCATAATTACCCACGGTCGCGGAGGCCGACGGTTGGCCTCCTCTGGATTTAAGTACGGCACGCTGCGTGCCCTTCCAGTTCATCCCCTCTTGCTTCTCATTCTTCCTCATGGCCCCACCAAGGAGGCTCTCGGCCGCAGAGAAGGGAAAAGCTCGCCAGGCTGAGCCTGTCTCTCCCCCGCCCAAGCGCGGTCGTGGCCGCCCTCGCAAGCACCCCGTGGCCTCCACGGCGGTTCCCCGTGACCGTGGAGGTGACTTCCCACGTGGCGACGGGCAGCCGGCCGCGGCCGAGGGGGGGGGGGTGTTTCGGCCATGCGGCCCCTGAGGCCGCGCTCTCGCACTGCAGAGGTGCTGCCGGAGTTTGTTGTGTGGGCAGCGGAGCCAGCCAACGCCCGGCTTCAGCTCCCTGGCTTCCTCCCAGGTGAGCTCCCGACTGGCGCCCCGGGCGGCCTCTGGCTCCAGGCAGACGGCTGCTGCAGCCGGGCCTCATGGGCTTCGCTGGAGGTCTTCGCGGCCGGGAGCCTGGCCCTGACCCGCGACTGGCAGACGTTTGCCCGCGCGCGTGGCCTGAGCCGCCGGTGCACCCTGCACTTCAAGTTCGACGGCGACGCCACCCTCTACATGAGGGTGTTTGGGGAAGATGGTCGCCGCGCTGGGTGCTGCCCCGAAGACGACGGCCGCGGCCGGGGACCCAGCCCCGGCGAGGATGGAGAGGGCAGCGAGCACGCGGCTGGCGGTGCCTAGGATTCCTCAAGCTTCACTGGTTCCTCTTCGGGCAGCGATTCTTCTAGTAGCGGCCGCAGTCTGCCTCCACGTCATCGTGCCTGCTTGGAGGCGGTAGAGGGTCCGCCCGCCGTCGCACCCTGGTGAAGCGCGAGAGGGAGTCCGCTTGAGCTCCGGAGGCAGCTCGAGCCCGACGCCTGGCGAGCTTCGCCTGATTTGTTCCTTCCTCTCCCTTTTTCCCGCACAAAAGGGCAGCTATGTGGGGGCCCCGTGGGGGCGTGTTTGTGTTATCGTCGTCAGTCATCGTAATGTTTTCGTTATTATGGTATTGTTCCTTCTTGCTGAACGCCTGCGCGTAGGTAATCCCCAACCTTTGCCATGGGGCGACCGACCCAGGTCCTGTATTCGTGTCGCGGTGCCCGTGAGGCATGGACTGGAGGAATGCTCCTGTAGTGGACCCGGGTCGTGAGGTCTTGACCGAAAGGATCGAAACACTCGCGAGGGCACCAGGGCCGTCCCCTCGCGAGACCTCACGCAAGAGAAATCGGGGCCGGAGGGCGAAAAACCGAAGAGCCAAAAGTCAAAAGACAGCGACAGTTTCAATAAAACTTCAAATGAGAATGAACTAGCCAACTGCAGAAAGCAAATGAAAAAGCCGCGTCCGGCACCTAGTCTAGTCTTCGACGTCTTCTCACCAGCGCGGAGCTAAGTGCTGCCACTGGGCGTGGGAGGGAGCCCTAGGGCCTGAGGCCTGCGCTCCTGAGACTCCGGGGCGTGTACAGCCCCAACTCATTATTACGTGAGAGTGTCACGGGCGGCGAGCTTCACAGGCGTTGGCCTTCTTCACAGGCTCCGGGCCTTTCTTCGGGGAAGCAAGATTCACGGTCATTGGCCCTCTTCACAGGCTCCGGGCCTTTCCCAAAACGCGATAGCTTCACAGACGTTCGCCTTCTTCACAGGCTCCGGGCCTTTTCCAAAAAGATGGTCTTCACAGGCATTCGCCTTCTTCACAGGCTCCGGGCCTTTTCCAAAAAGATGGTCTTCACAGGCTCCGGGCCTTTTCCAAAAAGATGGTCTTCACAGGCATTCGCCTTCTTCACAGGCTCTGGGCCTTTTCAGGGGTAAAACCTCCGGAGGTGCTGGATGTTCCACGCATTCTGGACTGGCACCCCCTCCTGAGTCTCCAAGCGCGCGGAGCCGGGCCTGGAAACATGAACAACCTTGAACGGGCCCTCCCACATGGGAGAGAGCTTATGAAGCCCCTCCCTGGAGAGAACCCGCCTGAGCACGAGGTCCGCTACCTCGAGAGTCCTGGGGCGGATGTTGCGGCAGTGGTATCTGTTGGGGAACGTAGCAGAAATTCAAAATTTTCCTACGTGTCACCAAGATCTATCTATGGAGAAACCAGCAACGAGGGGAAGGAGAGTGCATCTACATACCCTTGTAGATCGCTAAGTGGAAGCGTTCAAGAGAACGGGGTTGAAGGAGTCGTACTCGTCGTGATCCAAATCACCGGAGATCCTAGTGCCGAACGGACGGCACCTCCGCGTTCAACACACGTACAGCCCGGTGACGTCTCCCACGCCTTGATCCAGCAAGGAGAGAGGGAGAGGTTGAGGAAGACTCCATCCAGCAGCAGCACAACGGCGTGGTGGTGGTGGAGGAGTGTGCCAATCCTGCAGGGCTTCGCCAAGCACCTGCGAGAGAGGAGGAGGTGTCACGGGAGGGAGGGAGGCGCCAGGGACTCAGGTGCGGCTGCCCTCCCTCCCCTCCACTATATATAGGGGCAAGGGAGAGGGTGGGGGGCGCAGCCTTGGCCCTTCCTCCAAGGAAGGGTGCGGCCAGGGAGGAGTCCATCCTCCCTAAGGCACCTAGGAGGTGCCTTCCCCCTTTAGGACTCTCCCTTTCCCTTATCTCTTGGCGCATGGGCCTCTTGGGGGGGCGCACCAGCCCACCTGGGGCTGGTCCCCTCCCACACTTGGCTCATGCAGCCCTCCGAGGATGGTGGCCCCACTTGGTGGACCTCCGGGACTCTCCCGGTGGTCCCGGTACATTACCGATAAAACCCGAAACTTTTCCGGTGACCAAAACAGGACTTCCCATATATAAATCTTGTTGGAAATATGCCCTAGAGGCAATAATAAAAGTATTATTATTATATTTCCTTGTTCATGATAATTGTCTTTTATTCATGCTATAACTGTATTATCCGGAAATCGTAATACACGTGTGAATACATAGACCACAATATGTCCCTAGTGAGCCTCTAGTTGACTAGCTCGTTGTGATCAACAGATAGTCATGGTTTCCTGGCTATGGACATTGGATGTCGTTGATAACGGGATCACATCATTAGGAGTCCTAAGACTAGCACAAAAGATCGTGTAGTTCATTTGCTAGAGCTTTGCCAATGTCAAGTATCTCTTCCTTCGACCATGAGAGCGTGTAACTCCTGGATACCGTAGGAGTGCTTTGGGTGTATCAAACGTCACAACGTAACTGGGTGACTATAAAGGTGCACTACAGGTATCTCCGAAAGTATCTATTGTTTTATGCGGATCGAGACTGGGATTTGTCACTCCGTGTAAACGGAGAGGTATCTCTGGGCCCACTCGGTAGGACATCATCATATGCGCAATGTGACCAAGGAGTTGATCACGGGATGATGTGTTACGGAACGAGTAAAGTGACTTGCCGGTAACGAGATTGAACAAGGTATTGGATACCGACGATCGAATCTCGGGCAAGTAACATACCGATAGACAAAGGGAATTGAATACGGGATTGATTAAGTCCTTGACATCGTGGTTCATCCGATGAGATCATCGTGGAACATGTGGGAGCCATCATGGGTATCCAGATCCCGCTGTTGGTTATTGACCGGAGAACGTCTCGGTCATGTCTACATGTCTCCCGAACCCGTAGGGTCTACACACTTAAGGTTCGATGACGCTAGGGTTATAAAGGAAGTTTGTATGTGGTTACCGAATGTTGTTCGGAGTCCCGGATGAGATCCCGGACGTCACGAGGAGTTCCGGAATGGTCCGGAGGTAAAGATTTATATATGGGAAGTCCTATTTTGGCCACCGGAAAATGTTCGGGATTTTTCGGTATTGTACCGGGAAGGTTCTAGAAGGTTCCGGAGTGGGGCCCACCTGCATGGGGGGACCCACATGGACGTGGGTAGTGGGGGCAAGGCCCCACACCCCTGGTCAAGGCGCACCAAGATCCCCCTTAGAAGGAATAAGATCATATCCCGAAGGGATAAGATCAAGATCCCTAAAAAGGGGGGATAACAATCGGTGGGGAAGGAAATAATGAGATTTCTTTCCTCCCACCTTGGCCAACGCCCCAATGGACTTGGAGGGCAAGAAACCAGCCCCTCCACCCCTATATATAGTGGGGAGGCGCATGGGAGCTATACACGAAGTTCTGGCACAGCCCTACCTCTCTCCTACTCCTCCTCTCCCATGGTGCTTGGCGAAGCCCTGCTGGATTGCCACGCTCCTCCACCACCACCACGCCGTTGTGCTGCTGTTGGATGGAGTCTTCCTCAACCTCTCCCTCTCTCCTTGCTGGATCAAGGCGTGGGAGACGTCACCGGGCTGTACGTGTGTTGAACGCGGAGGTGCCGTCCGTTCGGCACTAGGATCATCGGTGATTTGAATCACGACGAGTACGACTCCATCAACCCCGTTCACTTGAACGCTTCCGCTTAGCGATCTACAAGGGTATGTAGATGCACTCTCTTTCTACTCGTTGCTGGTCTCTCCATAGATAGATCTTGGTGACACGTAGGAAAATTTTGAATTTCTGCTACGTTCCCCAACAGTGGCATCATGAGCTAGGTCTATTGCGTAGATTCTTTGCACGAGTAGAACACAAAGTAGTTGTGGGCGTTGATGTTGTTCAATATGCTTACCGTTACTAGTCCAATCTTGTTTCGACGGTATTGTGGGATGAAGCGGCCCGGACCGACCTTACACGTACTCTTACGTGAGACAGGTTCCACCGATTGACATGCACTTGGTGCATAAGGTGGCTAGCGGGTGCCAGTCTCTCCCACTTTAGTCGGAACGGATTCGATGAAAAGGGTCCTTATGAAGGGTAAATAGCAATTGGCATATCACGTTGTGGTCTTGCGTAGGTAAGAAACGTTCTTGCTAGAAACCCATAGCAGCCACGTAAAACATGCAACAACAATTAGAGGACGTCTAACTTGTTTTTGCAGGGTATGCTATGTGATGTGATATGGCCAAGAAGAATGTGATGAATGATATGTGATGTATGAGATTGATCATGTTCTTGTAATAGGATTCACGACTTGCATGTCGATGAGTATGACAACCGGCAGGAGCCATAGGAGTTGTCTTTATTTATTGTATGACCTGCGTGTCATTGAAGAACGCCATGTAAACTACTTTACTTTATTGCTAAACGCGTTAGTCATAGAAGTAGAAGTAGTCGTTGGCGTGACAACTTCATGAAGACACGATGATGGAGATCATGATGATGGAGATCATGGTGTCGTGCCGGTGACGATGATGATCATGGAGCCCCGAAGATGAAGATCAAAAGGAGCAAAATGATATTGGCCATATCATGTCACTATTTGATTGCATGTGATGTTTATCATGTTTATGCATCTTGTTTGCTTAGGACGACGGTAGTAAATAAGATGATCCCTTACAAAATTTCAAGAAGTGTTCTCCCCTAACTGTGCACCGTTGCTACAGTTCGTCGCTTCTAAGCACCACGTGATGATCGGGTGTGATGGATTCTTACGTTCACATACAACGGGTGTAAGACAGTTTTACACAGCGAAAACACTTAGGGTTAACTTGACGAGCCTAGCATGTGCAGACATGGCCTCGGAACACGGAGACCGAAAGGTCGAGCATGAGTCGTATGGTAGATACGATCAACATGAAGATGTTCACCGATGATGACTAGTCCGTCTCACGTGATGATCGGACACGGCCTAGTTGACTCGGATCATGTGATCACTTAGATGACCAGAGGGATGTCTATCTAAGTGGGAGTTCATAAGATGAACTTAATTATCCTGAACATAGTCAAAAGACCTTTTGCAAATTATGTCGTAAGCTCGCGCTTTAGTTCTACTGTTTAGATATGTTCCTAGAGAAAATATAGTTGAAAGTTGATAGTAGCGATTATGCGATCAGTAGAAAGCTTATGTCCTTAATGCACCGCTCAGTGTGCTGAACCCCAACGTCGTTTGTCGATGTTGCGAACATCGGACATACACGTTTTGATAACTACGTGATAGTTCAATTAAATGGTTTAAGTAGAGGCACCAAAGACGTTTTCGAAACGTCGCGGAACATATGAGATGTTTCGAGGGCTGAAATTGGGATTTCAGGCTCGTGCCCACGTCAAGAGGTATAAGACCTCCGACGATTTTCTTAGCCTGCAAACTAAGGGAGAAAAGCTCAATCGTTGAGCTTGTGCTCAGATTGTCTGAGCACAACAATCACTTGAATCGAGTGGGAGTTGATCCTCCAGATGAGATAGTGATGTTTCCCCAAAGTCATTGCCACCAAGCTGCTAGAGCTTCGTGATTAACTATAACATATCAGGGATAGATATGATGATCCTTGAAATATTCATGATGTTTGACACCGCGAAAGTAGAAATCAAGAAGGAGCATCAATTGTTGATGGTTGGTGAAACCACTAGTTTCAAGAAGGGCAAGGGAACAAAGGGATACTTCATGAAACGGCAATTCAGCTGCTGCTCTAGTGAAGAAACCCAAGGTTGAACCCAAACCCGAGACTAAGTGCTTCTGTAATAAGGGGAACAACCACTGGAGCAGCATTACCCTAGATACTTGGTAGATGAGAAGGCTGGCAAGGTCGATAGAAGTATATTGGATATACATTATGTTAATGTGTACTTTACTAGTACTCCTAGTAGCACCAGGGTATTGGATACCGGTTCGGTTGCTAAGTGTTAGTAACTCGAAATAAAAGCTACGGAATAAACGGAGACTAGCTAAAGGTGAGCTGACGATATATGTTGGAAGTGTTTCCAAGGTTGATATGATCAAGCATCGCACGCTCCCTCTACCACCGAGATTGGTGTTTGCGTTGAGCATAGACATGATTGGATTATGTCTATCGCAATACGGTTATTCATTTAAGGAGAATAATGGTTACTCTATTTTTGAATAATACCTTCAATGGTCTTGCACCTAAAGGAATGGTTTATTGAATCTCGGTCGTAGTGATACACATTTTCATGCCAAAAGATATAAGATAGTAATGATAGTACCACTTACTTGTGGCACTGCCATGTAAGTCATAATGGTATAAAACGCATGAAGAAGCTCCATGTTGATGGATCTTTGGACTCACTCGTTTTTGAAAAGTTTGAGACATGCGAACCATGTCTATTGGTGTATATGCATGAAGAAACTCCATGCAAATGGATCGTTCGGACTCACTTGATTTTGAATCACTTGAGATATGCAAATCATACCACATGGGCAAGATGACTGAAAAGCCTCATTTTCAGTAAGATGGAACAAGATAGCAACTTGTTGGAAGTAACACATTTTGATGTGTGCAGTCGAATGAGTGCTGAGGCATGCAGTGAATATCATTATGTTCTTACTTCACAGATGATTCGAGTAAATGTTGAGTATATTTACTTGATGAAACACAAGTCTGAATTATTGAATGGTTCAAGTAATTTCAGAGTGAAGTAGCAGATCATTGTGACAAGAGGATAAAATGTCTATGATATGATCATAGAGATGAATATCTGAGTTACGAGTTTTGGCACACAATTAAGACATTGTGGAAATTGTTTCGCAATTAATACCGCCTGGAACACCATAATGTGATGGTGTGTCCGAACATCATAGTTGCACCCTATTGGATATGGTGCGTACCATGATGTCTCTTATCGAATTACCACTATCGTTCATGGGTTAGGCATTAGAGACAACCACATTCACTTTAAATAGGGCACCACGTAATTCCGATGAGATGACACCGTATGAATTATGGTTTAGAGAAACCTAAGTTGTCGTTTCTTAAAAGTTTGGGGCTGCGACGCTTATATGAAAAAGTTTCAGGTTGATAAGCTCGAACCCAAAGCGGATAAAATGCATCTTCATAGGAAACCCAAAACAGTTGGGTATACCTCCTAATTCAGATCCGAAAGCAATATGGATTGTTTCTAGAATCGGGTCCTTTCTCGAGGAAAAGTTTCTCTCGAAAGAATTGAGTGGGAGGATGGTGGAGACTTGATGAGGTTATTGAACCGTCTCTTCAACTAGTGTGTGACAGGGCACAGGGAGTTGTTCCTGTGGCACCTACACCAATTGAAGTGGAAGCTTATGATATTGATCATGAAACTTCGGATCAAGTCACTCCCAAACCTCGTAGGATGACAAGGATGCGTACTACTTCAGAGTGGTACGTAATCCTGTCTTGAAGGTCATGTTGCTAGACAACAATGAACCTACGAGCTATGGAGAAGCGATGGTGGGCCCGGATTCCGATAAATGGCTTGAGGCCATAAAATCCGAGAGAGGATCCATGTATGAAAACAAAGTGTAGACTTTGGCAGAACGGCTCGATGGTCGTAAGGCTAATGAGTACAGATGGATTTCAAAAGGAAGACGGACAATGATGGTAAATGTCACCATTAAGAAAGCTCGACTTGTCGTTAAGATGTTTTCCGACAAGTTCAAGGAGTTGACTACGATGAGATTTTCTCACTCGTAGCGATGCTAAGAGTCTGTTGGAATTATATTAGCGATTACTGCATTATTTATGAAATCTTGCAGATAGGATGTCAAAACATTGTTTCCTCGACGATTTTAATGAGGAAAGGTTGTATGTGATACAACCGGAAGGTTTTGTCAATCCCGAAAGATGCTAATAAGTATGCAAAGCTCCAGCAATCCTTCTAAGGACTGGAGTGAGCATCTCGGAGTTGGAATGTATGCTTTGATGATGATCAAAAATTTTGGGTTTGTACAAAGTTTATGAGAAACTTGTATTTCCAAAGAAGTGAGTGGGAGCACTATAGAATTTCTGATGAGTATATGTTGTTGACATATTGTTGATCAGAAATGACGTAGAATTTCTGGAAAGCATATAGGGTTATTTTGAAAGTGTTTTTCAATGGAAAGCCTGGATTAAGCTACTTGAACATTGAGCATCAAGATCTATAAGGATAGATCAAAATGCTTAATAATACTTTCAAATGAGCACATACCTTGACATGATCTTGAAGGTGTTCAAGATGGACCAGTCAAAGAAGGAGTTCTTGCCTGAGTTGTAAGGTACGAAGTTAAGACTTAAAGCTCGACCACGGCAGAATAGAGAGAAAGGACGAAGGTCGTCCCCTATGCTTAAGACGTAGGCTCTTCAGTATGCTATGCTGTGTACCGCACCTGAAGTGTGCCTTGCCATGAGTCAGTCAAGGGGTACAAGAGTGATCCAAGAATGGCTCACAGGACAGCGGTCAAAGTTATCCTTAGTAACTAGTGGACTAAGGAATTTTCTCGATTATGGAGGTGGTAAAAGAGTTCGTCGTAAAGGTTACGACGATGCAAGCTTGACACCTATCCGGATAGCTCTGAGTAGAGAGACCGGATACATATAATGGAGCAATAATTTAGAATAGCTCCAAGTAGAACAGTTGTTTGGAATAGCTCCAAATAGAGCGTGGTAGCTGCATCTAGGAGATGACATAGAGATTTGTAAAGCACACACGGATCTGAAAGGTTCAGACCCGTTGACTAAAACCTCTCTCACAAGCAACATGATCAAACATAAAACTCATTGAGTGTTAATCACATAGTGATGTGAACTAGACTACTGACTCTAGTAAACTCTTGGGTATTAGTCACATGGCGATGTGACCTGTGAGTGTTAATCACATGGCGATGTGAACTAGATTATTGACTCTAGTGCAAGTGGGAGACTGTTGGAAATATGCCCTAGAGGCAATAATAAAAGTATTATTATTATATTTCCTTGTTCATGATAATTGTCTTTTATTCATGCTATAACTGTATTATCCGGAAATCGTAATACACGTGTGAATACATAGACCACAATATGTCCCTAGTGAGCCTCTAGTTGACTAGCTCGTTGTGATCAACAGATAGTCATGGTTTCCTGGCTATGGACATTGGATGTCGTTGATAACGGGATCACATCATTAGGAGAATGATGTGATGGACAAGACCCAATCCTAAGACTAGCACAAAAGATCGTGTAGTTCATTTGCTAGAGCTTTGCCAATGTCAAGTATCTCTTCCTTCGACCATGAGAGCGTGTAACTCCTGGATACCGTAGGAGTGCTTTGGGTGTATCAAACGTCACAACGTAACTGGGTGACTATAAAGGTGCACTACAGGTATCTCCGAAAGTATCTATTGTTTTATGCGGATCGAGACTGGGATTTGTCACTCCGTGTAAACGGAGAGGTATCTCTGGGCCCACTCGGTAGGACATCATCATATGCGCAATGTGACCAAGGAGTTGATCACGGGATGATGTGTTACGGAACGAGTAAAGTGACTTGCCGGTAACGAGATTGAACAAGGTATTGGATACCGACGATCGAATCTCGGGCAAGTAACATACCGATAGACAAAGGGAATTGAATACGGGATTGATTAAGTCCTTGACATCGTGGTTCATCCGATGAGATCATCGTGGAACATGTGGGAGCCATCATGGGTATCCAGATCCCGCTGTTGGTTATTGACCGGAGAACGTCTCGGTCATGTCTACATGTCTCCCGAACCCGTAGGGTCTACACACTTAAGGTTCGATGACGCTAGGGTTATAAAGGAAGTTTGTATGTGGTTACCGAATGTTGTTCGGAGTCCCGGATGAGATCCCGGACGTCACGAGGAGTTCCGGAATGGTCCGGAGGTAAAGATTTATATATGGGAAGTCCTATTTTGGCCACCGGAAAATGTTCGGGATTTTTCGGTATTGTACCGGGAAGGTTCTAGAAGGTTCCGGAGTGGGGCCCACCTGCATGGGGGGACCCACATGGACGTGGGTAGTGGGGGCAAGGCCCCACACCCCTGGTCAAGGCGCACCAAGATCCCCCCTTAGAAGGAATAAGATCATATCCCGAAGGGATAAGATCAAGATCCCTAAAAAGGGGGGATAACAATCGGTGGGGAAGGAAATAATGAGATTTCTTTCCTCCCACCTTGGCCAACGCCCCAATGGACTTGGAGGGCAAGAAACCAGCCCCTCCACCCCTATATATAGTGGGGAGGCGCATGGGAGCTATACACGAAGTTCTGGCACAGCCCTACCTCTCTTCCTACTCCTCCTCTCCCATGGTGCTTGGCGAAGCCCTGCTGGATTGCCACGCTCCTCCACCACCACCACGCCGTTGTGCTGCTGTTGGATGGAGTCTTCCTCAACCTCTCCCTCTCTCCTTGCTGGATCAAGGCGTGGGAGACGTCACCGGGCTGTACGTGTGTTGAACGCGGAGGTGCCGTCCGCTCGGCACTAGGATCATCGGTGATTTGAATCACGACGAGTACGACTCCATCAACCCCGTTCACTTGAACGCTTCCGCTTAGCGATCTACAAGGGTATGTAGATGCACTCTCTTTCTACTCGTTGCTGGTCTCTCCATAGATAGATCTTGGTGACACGTAGGAAAATTTTGAATTTCTGCTACGTTCCCCAACAAATCTTTACCTCCAGACCACTCCGGAACTCCTCGTGACGTCCGGGATCTCATCCGGGACTCCAAACAACATTCGGTAACCACATACAAACTTCCTTTATAACCCTAGCGTCATCAAACCTTAAGTGTGTAGACCCTACGGGTTTGGGAACCATGCAGACATGACCGAGACGTTCTCCGGTCAATAACCAACAGCGGGATCTGGATACCCATGTTGGCTCCCACATGTTCCACGATGATCTCATCGGATGAACCACGATGTCAAGGACTCCATTGATCCCGTATACAATTCCCTTTGTCTAGCGGTATTGTACTTGCCCGAGATTCGATCGTCGGTATCCCGATACCTTGTTCAATCTCGTTACCAGCAAGTCTCTTTACTCGTTCCGTAACACATCATCCCGTGATCAACCCCTTGGTCACATTGTGCACATTATGATGATGTCCTACCGAGTGGGCCCAGAGATACCTCTCCGTTTACACGGAGTGAAAAATCCCAGTCTCGATTCGTACCAACCCAACAGACACTTTCGGAGATACCTGTAGTGCACCTTTATAGCCACCCAGTTACGTTGTGACATTTGGTACACCCAAAGCATTCTTACGGTATCCGGGAGTTGCACAATCTCATGGTCTAAGGAAATGATACTTGACATTAGAAAAGCTTTAGCATACGAACTACGATCTTTGTGCTAGGCTTAGTATTGGGTCTTGTCCATCACATCATTCTCCTAATGATGTGATCCCGTTATCAACGACATCCAATGTCCATGGTCAGGAAACCGTGACCATCTGTTGATCAACGAGCTAGTAAATTGGAGGCTTACTAGGGACATGGTGTTGTCTATGTACCCACACATGTATCTGAGTTTCCTATCAATACAATTATAACATGGATAATAAATGATTATCATGAACAAGGAAATATAATAATAACTAATTTATTATTGCCTTTAGGACATATTTCCAACAGTCTCCCACTTGCACTAGAGTCAATAATCTAGTTCACATCGCCATGTGATTAACACTCACAGGTCACATCGTCATGTGACCAACATCCAAAGAGTTTACTAGTGTCGCTAAACTAGTTCACATCATCATGTGATTAAGACTCAATGAGTTCTGGGGTTTGATCATGTTTTGCTTGTGAGACAGGTTTTAGTCAACGGGTCTGCAACATTCAGATCCGTATGTACTTTGCAATTCTCTATGTCATATTGTAAATGCTGCTTCCACGCTCCACTTGGAGCTATTCGAATTGGTTGTTCCACTATACGTATCCGGTTTTCTACTCAGAGTCACTCGGATAGGTGTTAAAGCTTGCATCAACGTAACCCTTTACGCCGAACTCTTTATCACCTCCATAATCGAGAAACATGTCCTTATTTACTCCAAGGACAATTTTTGACCGCTGTCCAATGATCCCCATTTCTGGATCATTCCTCTACCCCTTGACTGACTCATGGCAAGGCACACTTCGGTGCGGTACACAGCATAGCATACTATAGACCCTACGTCTGAAGCATAGGGGACGACCTTCGTCCTTTGTCTCTCTTCTGCCGTGGTCGAGCTTTAACTCTTAACTTCACACCTTACAACTCAGGCAAGAACTCCTTCTTTGACTGATCCATCTTGAACACCTTCAAGATCATGTCAAGGTATGTGCTCATTTGAAAGTACTATTAAGCATTTTTGATCTATCCTCATAGATCTTGATGCTCAATGTTCAAGTAGCTTAATCCAGGTTTTCCATTGAAAAACACCTTTCAAATAACCCTATATACTTTTCCAGAAATTCTACATCATTTCTGATCAACATTATGTCAACAACATATACTCATCAGAAATTCTATAGTGCTCCCACTCACTTCTTTGGAAACACAAGTTTCTCACAAACTTTGTATAAACCCAAAATCTTTGATCATCTTATCAAAGTGCATATTCCAACTTCGAGATGCTTACTCCAGTCCATGGAAGGATCGCTGGAGCCAGCATACCTTTTAGCATCCTTAGGATCGACAAAACCTTTCGGATTGTATCTCATACAACCTTTCCTTACAAAAACTGGTAAGGAAACTCGTTTTGACATCCATCTGCCAGATTTCATAAATGCAGCTAATGCTAACATGATTCCGACGGACTTAAGCATCGCTACGGATGAGAAAATCTCATCGTAGTCAACTCCTTGAACTTGTGAAAAACTCTTCGCCACAAGTCGAGCTTCATAGACGGTGACATTACCGTCCACGTCCCTCTTCTTCTTAAAGATCCATTTATCTCAATGGCTTGCCGATCATCGGGCAAGTCCACCAAAGTTCATGCTTTGTTCTGATACATGGATCCTGTCTCGGATTTCATGGTTTCTAACCATTTGTCGGAATTTGGGCCCACCATCGCTTCTCCATAGCTCGTAGGTTCATTGTCGTCTAGAAACATGACCTTCAAGACAGGATTACTGTACCACTCTGAAGTAGTACGCATCCTTGTCACCCTATGAGGTACGGTAGTGACTTGATCCAAAACTTCATGATCACTATCATAAGCTTCTACTTCAATTGGTGTAGGCGTCACAGGAACAACTTCATGTGCCCTGCTACACACTTGTTGAAGTGACGGTTCAATAACCTCATCAAGTCTCCACCATCCTCCCACTCAATTCTTTCGAGAGAAACTTTTCCTCGAGAAAGGACCCGTTTCTAGAAACAATCCCTATTGCTTTCGGATCTGAATTAGGAGGTTTACCCAACTGTTTTTGGGTGTCCTATGAAGATGTATTTATCCGCTTTGGGTCCGAGCTTATCACGATGAATCTTTTCACATAAGCGTCGCAGCCCCAAACTTTCAAGAAACGACAGCTTAGGTTTCTCTAAACCATAGTTCACACGGTGTCATCTCAACGGAATTACGTGGTGCCCTATTAAAGTGAGTGCGGTTGTCTCTAATGCCTAACCCATGAACGATAGTGGTAATTCGATAAGAAACATCATGGTACGCACCATATCCAATAGGGTGCAACTATGATGTTCGGACACACCATCACACTATGGTGTTCCAGGTGGTATTAATTGTGAAACAATTTACACAGTGTCTTAATTGCGTGCCAAAGCTCGTAACTCAGATACTCATATCTATGATCATATCATAGACCTTTTATCCTCTTGTCACGAAGATCTTCAACTTCACTCTGAAATTACTTGAACCTTTCAATAATTCAGACTTGTGTTTCATCAAGTAAATGTACTCAACATCTACTCAAATCATCTGTGAAGTAAGAACATAACGATATTCACTGCATGCCTCAGCACTCATTGGATTGCACACATCAGAATGTGTTACTTCCAACAAGTTGCTATATTGTTCCATCTTACTGAAAAACGAGGCTTTTCAGTCATCTTGCCCATGTGGTATGATTTTCATATCTCAAGTGATTCAAAATCAAGTGAGTCCAAACGATCCATCTGCATGGAGTTCCTCCATGTGTACATACCAATAGACATGGTTCGCATGTCTCAAACTTTTCAAAAACGAGTGAGTCCAAAGATCCATCAACATGGAGCTTCTTCATGCGTTTTATACCAATATGACTTACATGGCAGTGCCACAAGTAAGTGGTACCATCATTACTATCTTATATCTTTTGGCATGAAAAATGTGTATCACTACGATCGAGATTCAATAAACCATTCCTTTAGGTGCAAGACCATTAAAGGTATTATTCAAATAAATAGAGTAACCATTATTCTCCTTAAATGAATAACCGTATTGCGACAGACATAATCCAATCATGTCTATGCTCAATGCAAACACCAATCTCGATGGTAGAGGGAGCGTGCGATGCTTGATCACATCAACCTTGGAAACACTTCCAACACGTATCGTCAGCTCACCTTTAGCTAGTCTCCGTTTATTCCGTAGCTTTTATTTCGAGTTACTAACACTTAGCAACCGAACCGGTATCTAATACCCTCGTGCTACTAGGAGTACTAGTAAAGTACACATTAACATAATGTATATCCAATATACTTTTATCGACCTTGCCAGCCTTCTGATCTACCAAGTATCTAGGGTAATCCTGCGCTAGTGGCTGTTCCCCTTATTACAGAAGCACTTAGTCTCGGGTTTGGGTTCAACCTTGGGTTTCTTCACTGGAGCAGCAACTGATTTGCCGTTTCATGAAGTGTCCCTTCTTGCCCTTGCCCTTCTTGAAACTAGTGGTTTTACGAACCATCAACAATTGATGCTCCTACTTGATTTCTACTTTCGCGGTGTCAAACATCGTGAATACCTCAAGGATCATCATATCTATCCCTGATATGTTATAGTTCATCACGAAGCTCTAGCAGCTTGGTGGCAATGACTTTGGAGAAACATCACTATCTCATCTGGAAGATCAACTCCCACTCGATTCAAGTGATTGTTGCACTCAGACAATCTGAGCACAAGCTCAACGATTGAGATTTTCTCCGTTAGTTTGCAGGCTAAGAAAATTGTCGGAGGTCCTATACCTCTTGATGTGGGCACGAGCCTGAAATCCCAATTTCAGCCCTCAAAACATCTCTTATGTTCCGCGACATTTCGAAAAACGTCTTTGGTGCCTCAACTCTAAACCGTTTAACTAAACTATCACGTAGTTATCAAAACGTGTATGTCCGATGTTCGCAACATCTACGGACGATGTTTGGGGTTCAGCACACTGAGCGATGCATTAAGGACATAAGCTTTCTACTATCCGCATAATTGCTACTGTCAACTTTCAACTATATTTTCTCTAGGAACATATCTAAAACAGTAGAACTAAAGCGCGAGCTTACGACATAATTTGCAAAGATCTTTTGACTATGTTCAGGATAATTAAGTTCATCTCATGAACTCCCACTCAGATAGACATCCCTCTAGTCATCTAAGTGATTACATGATCCGAGTCAACTAGGCCGTGTCTGATCATCACGTGAGACGGACTAGTCATCATCGGTGAACATCTTCATGTTGATCGTATCTACTATACGACTCATGCTCGACCTTTCGGTCTCTTGTGTTCCGAGACCATGTCTGTACATGCTAGGCTCGTCAAGTTAACCTAAGTGTTCTGCGTGTGTAAATCTAGCTTACACCCGTTGTATGTGAACGTAAGAATCTATCACACCCGATCATCACGTGGTGCTTCGAAACGACGAACTTTCGCAACGGTGCATAGTTAGGGGGAACACCTTCTTGAGATTTTAATGAGGGATCATCTTATTTACTACCGTCGTTCTAAGCAAATAAGATGCATAAACATGATAAACATCACATGCAATCAAATAGTGACATGATATGGCCAATATTATATTGCTCCTTTTGATCTCCATCTTCGGGGCTCCATGATCATCATCGTCACCGGCATGACACCATGATCTCCATCATCATGATCTCCATCATCGTGTCTCCATGAAGTTGTCTCGCCAACTTATTACTTCTACTACTATGGCTACCGGTTAGCAATAAAGTAAAGTAATTACATGATAGAGGCAAAGGTGTCCCGTCTTTCGATGAGATGATGGATATCGTTTTGGTGGCAGTCGACTTTGACGATCCGACTACGAACGTGCGAGGACGTCGCGCCTTAGCAATCGCTAAACCAACTCCGAGAGGTTATTGACCACGCCGGAGCACGATCAACCTGACCACGAGGGTCTGTTTCCTGCGAGCAAACGAAGAACAAGCAAGAAACTAAGATTGCAATCTGGATATTGCGAATATAAGATGAAAGCTTTATTGATCAAGGTGGGGTTTTGTGACGCCTTTGTCTGGTCGTTGAACACAAACGAAGTACGTGAAGTTGCAGCTATGGTGAACTTTTAATCTAAACAAATCCCAAAATCTAAACGGTGCCCTAAGGGCTGTATATATGGAGGAAGAGAGGGGAATTTCGTGGCCCTTGGTGGAGGGGTCCGAAATCAACCCTATCTCTTGTTTCCCCACACATACGGACTCTAAAAATAGCCTATACTTATGTATTCCGAAATTACATGGGCCTGACCCAATAAAAAGGTGACGCAGCACCTATAATAGCCTCTGGACGAAATTTATGAAGTGGCATCTTGTATATTTCGTCCAAGGCTTCATGCACCCATTATGGTGGCTTCAAAGTCCTGAAATCATCACTTGTAACTCCGTTCTTGTTCCCCTTGCGCATGCCATCATCTCCATGCTTGTTCTTAATCCAATGTTCATCCTTCTCCAAGCTAGGCCCTTCATTTGTAAGCAAAACAAATCTATCCAATTTAGGCAGCATCATATTCTCATGAACATTAGAATCATTACCAAGAAACGAAAGTACCTGGTAATTTAGTTGGCGTGCGCGAGCTCTAGTAATTGGTCCAGTATTTATAGCAGCAGGGGCTGTGGGTGTAACAATTGTATTGATGTCCTCATCATCCTCCCCTTCTTGAAATAAAGTCGTCCTCGACGGAAGTTCATCTTCCTCACCCAAATAAGGCTTCAAATCTGCAATGTTAAAAGTGGGACTAACCCCAAAATCTGCAGGCAGCTCAAGTTTATACGCATTATCATTTATTTTCTCTAACACCTTAAAGGGACCATCAGCACGTGGCATTAACTTTGATTTGCGCAAATCCGGAAATCTATCCTTACGCAAATGTAACCAAACAAGATCTCCAGGTGCAAACACAACATGTTTTCTACCCTTATCTCCAGCAAGTTTATATTTAGCATTCATACGCTCAATGTTTTCCTTAGTTAACTCATGCATTTTTAAAATCAATTTAGCACGTTGTTTAGCATCAAAATTAACCTTCTCCGAAGATGGAAGAGGCAACAAATCAATAGGTGCACGAGGTAGGAAACCATACACAACTTCAAAAGGGCACATCTTAGTAGTAGAATCCAATGAACGATTATAAGCAAATTCAATATGAGGCAAGCATTCCTCCCACATTTTCTTATTATTCTTCAAAACAGCCCTAAGCATAGTAGACAACGTTCTATTGACTACTTCAGTTTGTCCATCAGTTTGGGGGTGACAAGTAGTACTAAAAATCAGTTTAGTCCCCAACTTAGCCCATAAACATCTCCAAAAGTGGCTAAGAAATTTAGTATCACGATCTGAAACAATAGTATTTGGCACACCATGCAAGCGAATAATTTCACGAAAGAATAAATCAGCAACATTAAGAGCATCATCGCTTTTATGACATGGTATAAAGTGTGCCATTTTCGAGAATCTATCCACGACAACAAATATGCTATCCCTCCCCTTCTTTGCTCGAGGTAAACCTAAAACAAAGTCCATAGATATATCCTCCCAAGGAACACTAGGTACAGGTAACGACATATATAAACCATGAGGACTGAGTCGTGACTTAGCTTTTTGACATGTAGTGCAGCGAGCAATAAAACGCTCAACATCCCGTCTCATCTTTGGCCAAAAGAAATGTGTAGCAAGTACATCCTCCGTCTTCTTCACGCCAAAGTGTCCCATTAATCCTCCTCCATGCGCCTCCTGCAACAACAAAAGACGAACGGAGCTAGCTGGAATGCATAGCTTGTTAGCATGAACCACAAATCCATCATTAACGATGAACTTGTTCCACATTCTTCCTTCTTTACAATTCTGCATTACATCTTTAAAATCAGCATCATGCACATATTGATCTTTGATGGTCTCCAAACCAAATATTTTGAAGTCAAGTTGTGAAAGCATAGTATAGCGGCGAGACAATGCATCAGCAATAACATTTTCTTTTCCCTTCTTGTGTTTAATGACATAAGGAAAAGTCTCAATGAATTCAACCCATTTAGCATGTCTACGATTCAGTTTAGCTTGACTTTTAATATGTTTCAAAGATTCATGATCAGAATGTATAACAAATTCTTTGGGCCATAAATAATGTTGCCATGTTTCTAAAGTCCGAACAAGAGCATATAATTCTTTATCATAAGTAGAATAATTCAGACTAGGCCCACTCAATTTTTCAGAAAAGTATGCAACAGGTTTGCCATCTTGTAATAACACACCGCCTAATCCAATTCCACTAGCATCACATTCAAGCTCAAAAGTCTTATTAAAATCAGGAAGTTGGAGTAAAGGAGCATGTGTCAACTTATCTTTCAATACCGAGAAGGCTTCTTCCTGTGCGGTACCCCAAAGAGAAGGCACATCTTTCTTTGTAAGCTCATTGAGAGGTGCAGCAATGGTGCTAAAATCTCTCACAAAACGCCTATAGAATCCAGCGAGGCCAAGAAAACTCCTCACTTGTGTGACCGTTTTGGGTTGCGGCCAACTCTCAATAGCTTCAATCTTGGCTTTATCAACTTCAATTCCCTGTGGAGTAACAACATAGCCAAGAAAAGATACTCGGTCGGTGCAAAAGGTGCACTTCCCAAGGTTACCAAACAAACGTGCATCATGTAGAGCAATAAAAACAGCACGTAAATGTTCCAAATGTTCTTCCAAAGATCTGCTATAAATCAATATGTCATCAAAGTAAACTACCACAAATCGTCCAATGAAAGCACGTAAAACTTCGTTCATTAATCTCATGAAAGTACTAGGTGCATTAGTTAACCCAAAAGGCATGACTAACCACTCATATAATCCAAACTTAGTTTTGAATGCTGTTTTCCATTCATCTCCCAATTTCATACGAATTTGATGGTATCCACTACGCAAATCAACTTTGGAGAATATTGTAGAGCCACTCAATTCATCAAGCATATCATCTAGCCTAGGAATAGGATGACGATAACGAATAGTAATATTATTAATGCCTCTACAATCAACACACATACGTGATGTACCATCCTTTTTCGGCACTAGAATAATAGGAACAGCACAAGGAGTAAGGGATTCGCGTATATAACCTTTGTCGAGAAGCTCTTGTACTTGACGCATAATCTCCTTAGTCTCCTCTGGATTGGTACGGTATGGTGCACGGTTTGGCAGTGAAGCACCGGGAATTAAGTCAATCTGATGCTCAATCCCTCGAATATGCGGTAATCTCGGTGGCACGTCTTGTGGAAAGACGTCAGCGAACTCCTGCAAAATGTTAGTGACAGTAGGAGGCAAAGAGGAAGGCACGTCCTCGAATGAAAATAATGCCTCTTTGCACACAAAAGCACAGCAAACAGATTTGCTGAAATCTAGCTCATCAATATCAGATTTGGTGGAAAATAAACATGCACTTTTCAATTTAATTTCAGAAGCAACACTAGATGGTTTATTATTAGGCTTCATTTGCTGCTCAAATTCTTTTGCCACAATCTGATTTTCACTCTTATTCGTCTCCTATTTTGCTTTATTAGCTCTATTAATATCATCTTTCAAAATGGAATCAGGAGTCATAGGAAGCAAAGTAATATTTTTATCCTTATGAACAAGAGTATAGTGATTGTTTCTACCATGGTGTACAGAATTTTTATCAAATTGCCATGGTCTACCAAGTAATAAGGAACATGCTTGCATAGGTACCACATAACAATCAACATAATCAGCATATGTAGAGATACTAAAATGCACACGAACAGTACGTGTTACCTTAACCTTGCCGCTGTTCTTGAACCATTGGATGTAGTAAGGATGTGGATGTGGTCTTGTGGTGAGAGAAAGCTTCTCCACCATCTCCATGCTAGCCAAGTTGTTGCAGCTCCCTCCATCTATGATGACGCGCACAGAACGTTCTTTCACAACTCCCTTGGTATGGAACAAATTGTGCCTCTGATTTTGCTCAGCTTGTGTGACCTGCACACTCAAAACACGTTGAGCAACTAAACATTCATACCTGTCAGCGTCTTCAGGAGCCATGTATTGCGTCTCATGATCAGAATCATCTCCACCATGTTCTTCACGTGTAATTAGAGCCAAAGTCTCCTCATCATAGTCACTAGCGGACTCATATCCACCATCCGCGGTAGCAATCATCACACGCGGAGATTTGCATTCTCTCGCATAATGACCTCCTCCCTTACAACCACGACAAATAATATCACTTGTGTGCCCTGTTGATGCCATGGAAGAAGAAGAACGCTGTGCAGGCCCCGCAGGTGCGCTCTTGGCAGATAATGGTGGTTGTGCCTGTTTTCTTGTATCACGGCTGGAGGTGGCACCGGATGGAGGTGCTGGTGCAGTTGAAGTAGAATATGCACGTGGTGTCCATGATGAAGGTCGGCCTGCAGAAAAGTTAGTTCGCCCCAATGCTTGTCGATCCTGCACTTCACGTTCAGCTTTACAAGCAAGATGGAATAAACGAGTGATATTAGTATACTCCTTATAGTCTAGAATGGTCTGAATCTCTCTATTTAATCCACCCAGAAAACGTGCAAGCATAGCTTCATTCTCCTCAACAATACCACATCTAATCATGCCAGTTTGTAATTCCTGATAATATTCTTCTACAGAATTTTTCCCTTGTCTTAAACGCTGTAATTTTTGAAGCAATTCACGTTGATAATATGGTGGAACCCAATGAGTACGCATAGCAGTTTTCAAAGTAGCCCAAGTAGTTGGAATAGGATATAATCTACAATGTTCAGACCACCATACACATGCAAAACTAGTGAAAGCACAAACAGCAGCAGCAACTCATCTCTCCTCAGGATATTGTAAACATGTAAATCATTGTTCAGTTTCTAACTCCCAAGTAAGATATATATCAGGAACATATCTACCCTCAAATGGTGGAATATTCAATTTCAGTTTAGGAATATGGACATCATCTCGTACCTGAGGTGGTGGTGCAGGCCTACCATTACGAATATATACCTGAGGTCGACTTGCTGGTGGTGGTGCAGGTGGCTGCACGTAGTGCTGATTTTGATCAACCTGATCCTCATAATCTCCCACATAATCATCCTCCTCCGCATCAGCAGCAGGAGCCACAGAAGTATCAACAGCAGCACCAACAGTTTGGCCAAACGCAAGAGGAACACGACTCGCTCGGCGAAGGTCTGTTTCATGATGTGGAGGTAGTCATTGTTGTTGTTGTTGGAGAGGTGCGTTAGGTGCAGCGGGTGGTGGTGGTGGAAGACGCTCGAGCAATTCATTAAACTTGTTATCGAGCTTTGTTTCGAACGTCTTCTCAAGGCCAGTGATCTTCTCCATGGCCTCTTCAAAATTGTTCAGCATATCTTGCACCTGTTCAGTCATCATTTGCTGAAACTTATCATGAAGCTCCTTGTTCGATAAATTCTCCCAGTCAATCTCGTCGGCTTGTGATCCTGGCATGGTTAGCAGCAATAGAAACACACAAGAATATGATCCTACAGACTACTAACAAGTGGTGGTGGTGGGTGTCACAAATCCGTCAAGCAAAACTCAAATTCTTACCAGTTCTTACCCAGCAACAGGCGGTGATCGGCAACCGTTGTAGTCAAAACTCTCAAAGCTTGGATAGAGCGATTACCAGGGAGAGTCAAACGCACGACGTAGATGTATGTGGAGCTGGGAAGGCTTATAATATGGTAGCAAAAAGGGTCAGCAATAATCAATTCAGAGATGCAAAGTTGAATAAACGCTCAACGACGGTACTGTGCTGGTCCTAGGCTAGACTGTGCTAGAGACGCGAGCCTAGAACACCAACAAAATCACGGCGCGGCACGTAAACAAGGGAGGAGCACACTCTGAATTTTTTTTCTCTTTTTTTTGCACTTTTTTCCTCTTTTTTTTTTGCTCCGCATCAAATTTTTTTCGAAAAAGTCTACAAATGGTCTAAAAACTGCCTAGCCAGAATTTTCCAGACTTAGTTTTTTTTTTGAAATTGGAACTATTTTTCTTCTGCGGATGGCTCGGAAGTTGGGGAGTCCTTCTCTGTCACGACTCGGAGTATCGCGTGATCTGGAAATCGAGAACAATGCAACAATTACTAGACTCGGACTAGGACTGGTGGCGGAGATGAATCTGGTGGAACTCGGACTGGTGGCGGAGATGAATCCGGTGGAACACGGACAGGTGGCGGATATATGTTGTAGGTGAACTCGGATTGGCGTGATGGCGGCGGATATGTGGTGCGTATATGGATTCGGATTGGCGGTGAATATGTGGTGGTGGTATATGGCAACAGCGACGATGATGATGCGGTGGTGATATATGCCAGCGGCGACGTGACAACCTGTGAACAGAACTCGAAACTCTAAAAGACTAGATGCTAAGACCAATAACTGGACACGACGATGCAACCGCAAATTCAACAAAGCAAATACAGAAAATATTATGCAAGGCTCAGATTGGTTCGGATGGGATGAACTAACCCTAATTTTTTTTGGCTTTTTCGTGGACTATAGGTATGAAGAACAGACTCGATCTAAACTACGAAAAACTGTAAAATCTCACCGAGCAACCTGGAAATCTGATACCACTTGATAGAGGCAAAGGTGTCCCGTCTTTCGATGAGATGATGGATATCGCTTTGGTGGCAGTCGACTTTGACGATCCGACTACGAACGTGCGAGGACGTCGCGCCTTAGCAATCGCTAAACCAACTCCGAGAGGTTATTGACCACGCCGGAGCACGATCAACCTGACCACGAGGGTCTGTTTCCTGCGAGCAAACGAAGAACAAGCAAGAAACCAAGATTGCAATCTGGATATTGCGAATATAAGATGACGGCAATCTGGATTTCCACGCCGGAGGTCTGTTTCCTGGTGAACTGCGAACCATTGTCGGTGATGATGCGGTTCGGCACCCCGAACCGGCTCATGATGCCCTTGATGAACCTGACCGCTGAACCCGTGGGGATGGTGCGTACGACTTCCACCTCGGCCCACTTGGTGAATTTGTCCACGGCGATGTAGAGGTAGCGATAGCCCCCTGGTGCCCGGGGAAACGAGCCCAGGATATCAAGCCTCCAGACTGCGAATGGCCACGTGAGGGGTATGGTCTGCAGACCCCCCGCCGGCTGATGGATCTGCTTTGCATGGAATTGACAGGCCTCGCAGGCCTTTACCAGTTCGACGACGTCATTGAGCGCAGTAGGCCAATAGAAACCGCTTCGGAATGCCTTGCCCACGAGGGTTCGCGAAGACGAGTGGTGCCCGCAGTCTCCACCATGTATGTCCGCCAGCAGCTCTTTTCCTTGCTCCCTGGAGATGCAGCGTAGGGATACGTCATTTGGTCACTTCCGGTAGAGTTCCCCATCCCTGATGCAGTATGTTGTGGCCTGCCGCGCCACGCGCTCTGCTTCCTCCTCCTTCTCTAGCAAGATCCCTTGTGTCAGATAGCTCCGGAGCTCCGTGACCCAGCATCCCTCCTGCGGCTCCATCGTTAAGAGCAAACGCGCCCCCGAGGCCGGCCCGCAGACCGGGGCTCCCGAGGCTGGCGGCTGGGGGAGCTCCTCCCGAGGCTGCACCGCACTTGACAGTGACGGCGTGGCCGAGGGCTTGAAGAGCCGCTCCACGAAGACGCCAGGCTCCTGAGGCAGTCGCCTGGACGCTCGTTTGGCGATGTCGTCGGCCTCCTGATCGGTGCCACGGGGCACGTGCTGTAACTCCAGCCCCCAGAACTGCTTCTCCATCCTGCGGACCTCCGCAAGGTAGGCTTCCATGTGCTCATCCCTTGGCTCGTATACTTTGTTGGAGAAGCTGACGAGGAGTTGCGAATCACCTTTGATGGTAAGGCGCTTTACTCTGAGGGCGGCCGCGGCATTCAGGCCCACTATCAGGCCTTCATATTCTGCTATATTGTTGGAGACCTTTTCTCCGTGTTGGAAACAGAGCTGCACGGCGTAGTAGAGCTTGTCTCGGGTAGGAGATATAAGTACCGCGCCAGCCCTCGCGCCGTGCCTGGAGAACGCCCCGTCGAAGTACATGACCCAACCGTTCGGTGCCTCACTTCCCGGGGAGAGGGATCGATCCTCATCAGCCTTTAGGCCTGGCGCTTCTGTCCATTCTGCCACGAAATCTGCCAAGGCAGCCCCCTTGATGACTCGGGTCGTGCTGAATTTGAGCTGAAATGCTTGCAGCTCAATGTTCCACTCGGCGACCCTTCCGGCTGAGTTAGGGCTCCGGAGCACTCTTTCCAAGGGGTACGCAGAGACAACCTTGATAGGGTGACCCTGAAAGTAGTGCCGCAGCTTGCGCGAGGCCACCAGTAGCGCGAGGAGAAGTTTATGAGGCATGGGGTACCGTGCCCTCGCATCCCGTAGCACCGTGCTGACGAAGTACACTGGGTGCTCGACGAGGCTTGGAGCGTCAGTGTCGGTGGCGTCCTCCGGAAACCGTGGTGCCTCCTGAGGCGGCGGAGCCTCCAGAAGCTGGTTTCCTGCGGGAAGGGCCTCTCCCGCTCCCGGTGCGTTCCCCTGCGGCGGCTGATCTTCCTCAATCGTGGTAGTGATCTCTGTGAGTCCTCTTTGGTCCTGTTTTGCCTTGGCGTGGGCAGCTGCCACGGCCTTGGTCCGACGCTCCTCCCTAACCGCCACCAGGGCCGCGCTGGCTGAGTAGGGAGTGACGGCGAGGTAGAGTACCAAGGGCTCTTGTGGGTGTGGGGCCACCATCACCGGTGGGTTGGTCAGGTATCTCTTGAGATCTTGGAATGCCTTGTCGGCCTCTTCAGTCCATTCAAAGGGCCCCTTTTTCTTCATCAACTGGAAGAAAGGCAGCGCTCGCTCCCCCAACCTGGAGATGAAGCGCCCCAGTGCGGTCACGTGCCCGGTGAGCTTCTGCATCTCTCTGAGGGTCTTTGGCGGGCTCATGTCCTCGACCGCCTTGACCTTCTCCGGGTTGGCCTCGATGCCTCGGTGGGATACGAGAAACCCAAGAGCTTGCCCGAGGGGACTCCAAACACACACTTCTCCGGGTTGAGCCTCAGGCTTACTGCGTTGAGGCTTGCAAAGGTTTCCTCCAGGTCTTGTATCAGGGTCTTGGCCTCGCGAGACTTTACTACAATGTCGTCGACGTAAGCCTCCACGTTCTTCCCGAGCTGCGGGCCCAAGGTGATGTGCATGAGCTGCTGAAAGGTTGCCCCCGTGTTGCGCAGTCCGAAGGGCATGCATGTATAGCAGTATACCCCACACGGGGTCAGGAAGGCCGTCTTCTCCATGTCTTCCACCGCCATCTTGATCTGATGATACCCGGAGAAGGCGTCCAAGAAGCATAACAGGTCACACTCAGCGGTGGAATCGATGATTTGATCGATGCGTGGGAGCAGGAAAGGATCTTGCGGGCATGCTTTGTTGAGGTTGGTGAAGTCGACACACATGCGTTCCTTCCCTCCCTTCTTTGGTACCACCACAGGGTTGGCCAACCAATCTGGATATCGAACCTCGCGAATGACCCCCGCGGCTTCTAGCTTGCGGGTCTCCTGGATGATGAAGGCCTGCTTTTTAGTGGACTGCCGCCTTGCTTTCTGCTTTACGGGGCACACGTTGGGGCACACATTGAGGTGGTGCTCGATCACGCCCCGTGGGATCCCTGCCAGCTGATCGGGCTCCCGAGCGAACACCTTCTTGTTTGCACGCAGGAACTTGACCAGGGCTTCCTCCTGCTCAGGCCCGAGGTGGGCGCCTATGGTGAAAGTGGCGCTGGAGGACCCGTCCTCGTCGACGGGTATCTGCTTGGTCTCCGCCTTGTCTTGGGTGAACAATTGTTTCTTCTTGGCTGGTGCAGCCCCCTTGGGCTCTAGGGCCCCCGCGTTGGCGGGCTGTGCTGACGCCGCCGTCTTGAAGGCGAGCTGGAGCGCTCGCAGCGCGTCCCCGGTGTCCCCAGGCACGGTGAGGACTCCGCTGCTCCCGGGCATCTTCATGAGGTTGTATGTCGGGTGAGTCGCGGCCATGAATTGGGCCAGCGTTGGGTAGCCGAGGATGGCATTGTAGGGGAGGCCGATGAGGGCGATGTCGAAATCGACCAGCTCCGTGCGGAAATTGTCGTAGGTGCCGAAGGTCACTGGGAGCCGGATCTGTCCCAAGGAGCTGGATGACCCGCCCCCGATGCCCATGAAGGGCTGGCTCGGCCGCAGCCGCCCCCGGGGTATGCGAAGGAGGTCGAAAGTTTCGACTGAAAGCACGTTGAGGCCCGCGCCACTGTCAATGAGGGTCCTGGTGACAGCCACCTGGCAGATGGTGGGGGTGCACAACATCGGGAGCGCACCCGAGCAGGCCGAATTGGAGGGGTGGTCTTCCGAACTGAAGGCTAGCCTGGCCTGCGGCTCCGGCCGGTCCCGGGAAGCCCCCTGCCGCGCGGAGGCAGCGCCGACCTGGCGGATGAACAGCTTGACATGGTGACTGCAGGGCGGCGCCTGCGAGCCGCCCAGGAGGGCCGCGACGACCGGGGAGGCCGGAGCGGCGCGGCGGGTGAGGAAGAGGCCGCACGGCTTTTCCCAAGAGGCCACGGAGGGATGCAGGGGGCGATACTCGTTGCTCGTTCCCCACCGGGCCGGTGGCGGTGTTGACGGTGGCGACGGGGAGCGACGAGGGCGCGCGCCGACGGGAGCCGTCCGGGCGACTCGAGCGGCACGAGCAGCCCGACGAGCGCCAGCCATGGACGCGACGGTCGGAGAAGAGCGGGGCGACGGAAGACGAATTTCGGCGCACCCCTACCTGGCGCGCCAAATGTCGGATTTAGGGTTCCGGCAGACCCTTGAGATTCGAACACTGGGGTGCGCACGGAGGTTTCGCCTTCTACCTGCCTGTTCCTCGTCGGGTCGCTAGGATCTAAACTACGAGAAGAACAACACAAGAGACACAGAGTTTATACTGGTTCAGGCCACCATTGTGGTGTAATACCCTACTCCAGTGTGTGGCGTGGTGGATTGCCTCTTGGGCTGATGATGAACAATACAAGGAAGAACAGCGTCGCGAGGGTTTGTTCTTGTGGTGGTGTTGTCCCTTTGGAGGGGTTGATTCTAGATGCCTATCTTATCCCCAGATTCCTCTCTAGATTTTGGGTTCCTCTACCCTGCGGGTGGCTAGTCCTATTTATAGGCGAAGGCCCTCGGCCTCTTCCCAAATATTGAGCGGGAAGGGCGCCAACAATTGGCCAATTTGAAGGGGAACATCTAGTACACTTATCCCGACTAAAGTTGGTCCTCGCCTGTCAAAGGCTCTGGTGGTGACGCCGACTTGGGCTCCACGGTGACCTCCATCCTGCCGTTGGACTGGTCTTGGTCTTGTTGCACCGAAATGGATGCCTTTGCTTGATGCTCTCGCCTGCGCTTGCTCCCCTTGCACCAAAGAGGAAAGAAGGACACTGCGCGGGCTGGCGCCCGGCCGGCGCCCTCGGTCGTCATGGCTTGCGTCATAGGCACCTCGCGAGGTACCCCGCCTTGAACTCTCCGCCTCCTCGTGAGCTAGCCTGATGAGGCCGTGCCTGAGGAAGCTCCTTGTCGTCCACCCCGCGAGGCTTGGCCCCTCGCGAGGGTCTTGAGCTTGTGTTGATGAAGATGGGCCGTGCTGGGGCCCCTTTGAGCCACGCCGCAGACCGCAGGCAGGCAAGTCCGGGGACCCCCGGTCCCAGAACGCTGACAGTTTATACTCCATAACACAGATGGTAACTCCTCCACCCAACAACCCGATGTCCTCTTCAAAGGAACCATAAGTCGGGGCTTGATGCCCTTCAAGATTTCCTGATTGGCTCTCTCAGCTTGACCATTAGATTGGGGGTGAGCCACAGATGCCACGTCAAGCCGGATGTGCTCTCATTGACAAAAGTCCTCCATCTCACCTTTGGAGAGGTTCGTGCCATTATTTGTGATGATGCTGTGTGGAAAACCGGAACTGAATATCACCTTTTTGATTTATTGAACCGCCGTGGCTGGGTCACACTTGCTTACTGGCTCTGCTTCAACCCATTTAGTAAATTTGTCAACCGCCACCAACAGGTGGGTCTTCTTATCTTTGGATCGCTTGAAAGGCCCTACCATGTCAAGCCCCCAAGTAGCAAATGGCCAGGTGATGGGAATCATTCGTAGCTCCTGAGCCGGAACATGAGCTCGTCGTGAGAATTTCTGACAACCATCGCACCGCCGTACCAAGTCCTCAGCATCAGCATGAGCCGTCAGCCAATAGAAGCCATGACGAAATGCTTTAGCAACTAAGGATTTTGAACCGGCGTGATGACCACAGTCTCCTTCATGGATCTCTCGTAGAATCTCACGGCCTTCTTCAGGAGAAACACAGCGTTGGAACGCACCAGAAACACTGCAATGGTGTAACTCGCCATTGTAAACAACCATGGACTTGGATCGCCGGACTATCTGCCTGGCCAAAACTTCATCTTCTGGCGACTCGCCCCGGTTCATATATGCCAAGTATGGAACCGTCCAATCCGGAATGATGTGTAAAGCGGCCACCAACTATGCTTCCGGATCAGGAATAGCGAGGTCCTCCTCTGTAGGCAACTAAACCGATGAGTTATGCAAGACATCCAGAAAGGTATTGGGTGGCACCGGTTTACGCTGAGATCCCAGCCGGCTTAAAGCATCAGCTGCTTCATTTTTGCGCCGGTCAATGTGCTCCACTTGATAACCCTTGAAGTGACCAGCAACAATATCCACCTCTCGCCGGTAGGCCACCATGAGTGGATCCTTGGAATCCCAAGTACCTGAAACTTGCTGGGCTACCAGATCCGAGTCTCCAAAGCATCGTACTCGGCTTAAGTTCATTTCCTTAGCCACTCGAAGACCATGGAGTAAGGCTTCATACTCAGCTGCATTGTTAGTACACGGGAACATTAAGCAAAGAGCATAATGAATTTTATCACCTCGTGGGGAAGTAAGGACAACTCCAGCCCCCGAGCCCTCCAATTGCCTGGGCTCATCAAAGTGAATAGTCCAGTATGTACTGTCCGGTTTGTCCTCCGGTATCTGCAACTCTGTCCAATCATTGATGAAATCCACAAGGGCCTGGGATTTGATTGCTGTTCGAGGCACATACTTCAAACCGTGTGGTCCAAGCTCAATGGCCCACTTAGCAACCCGGCCAGTTGCCTCTCTATTCTGGATTATATCCCCCAAAGGAGCAGAACTGACCACTGTGATGGGATGACCTTGAAAGTACCACTTAAGCTTCCGACTTGCCATAAAAACCCCATATACAAGCTTCTGCCAATGTGGATATCTTTGCTTTGACTCAATGAGCACCTCGCTGATATAATAAACCGGCCTTTGAACCGGGTACTCCTTCCCAGCCTCCTTGCGCTCCACCACAATAGCTACGCTGACAGCCCGGGCATTAGCAGCCACATATAACAATAGTGGCTCCTTATTAACTGGAGCGGCAAGAACCGGCGGATCAGCCAACTGCTTCTTCAAGTCCTCAAACGCCGCATTAGCAGCATCACTCCAGACAAAACTGTCTGTCTTCTTCAACATCTGATACAGAGCGATCGCCTTTTCACCCAACCTACTGATAAACCGGCTCAAAGCCGCGATATGACCCGCCAAACGTTGAACATCATTGATACACGCCGGTTTAGCTAGGGAGGTGATAGCTTTGATCTTTTTCGGATTGGCCTCAATGCCCCGGTTGGACACCAAAAAGCCCAAGAGCTTGCCAGCCGGTACACCAAAAGCACACTTAACCGGATTAAGCATGATTTTATAAACTCTCGGATTATCAAAGGTTTCTTGCAGATCAGTTATGAGTGTTTCTAGCTTCCTGGATTTCACCACAATATCATCCACATAGGCATGAACATTGCGCCCAATCTGAGTATGAAGACAATTCTGCACACAACACTGATAAGTTGCCTGGGCACTCTTGAGCCCAAAGGGCATAGACACATAACAGAAGGCTCCAAAGGGAGTGATGAAAGCTGTCTTCTCCTGGTCCTTAACTGCCATTTTGATCCGATGATAGCCAGAATAAGCATCCAAGAAACTCAAACACTCACAATCCGCCGTAGCATCAATGATTTGATCAATACGAGGGAGGGCAAAGGGATCAGCGGGGCAAGCTTTGTTCAAATCTGTGTAGTCCACACACATACGCCAAGTGCCATTTTTCTTAAGTACCAGCACCGGATTAGCCAACCACTCTGGGTGAAACACTTCCACGATAAACCCTGCGGCCAACAGCCGGGCTACCTCTTCACCAATGGCCTTACGCCGCTCCTCATTAAAGCGGCGGAGAAATTGTTTGACCGGTTTGAACTTCAGATCAATATTAAGAGTGTGCTCAGCGAGTTCCCTCTGTACACCTGGCATGTCAGGAGGTTTCCATGCAAAGATGTCCCGGTTCTCATGGATGAACTCGATGAGCGCGCTTTCCTATTTCAGATCCAAGTTGACGCTGATGCTGAACTGCTTGGATGAATAACCAGGAACAAAATCAACCAATTTGGTCTCATCAGCCGATTTAAATTTCAAAGCCGGATCATGCTCTGTAGTGGGTTTCCTTAGAGAAGTCATGTCTGCCAGATCAACATTGTCCTTATAAAACTTCAACTCCTCCGTTGCACAAACCGATTCAGCATATGCCGCATCACCTTCCTCGCACTCCAGCGCAATCTTACGGCTTCCATGAACCGTGATGGTCCCTTTATGACCCGACATTTTAAGCTGTAGATAAACATAACACTGCCTTGCCATGAATATGGATAAACCGGCCGCCCAAACAATGCATGGTACGGACTTCTAATCTTGACCACTTCAAAGGTCACGTCTGAGACCTTGAATCATGATCATCTCCAAAAACCACCTCCAGGGCTATCTTGCCAACTGGGTATGCCGATTTACCAGGCACCACACCATGAAAAACGGTGTTGGACGGTCTAAGGTTCTTATCTGTCAACCCCATACGCCGGAAGGTTTCATAATATAGGATATTGATACTGCTCCCTCCGTCCATGAGTACCTTAGTGAACTTATAACCTCCAACCCGCGGTGCAACCACCAAAGCTAGATGGCCCGGATTGTCAACCCGGGGCGGATGATCTTCCCGACTCCAGACAATAGGCTGCTCAGACCAGCGTAGATAACGGGGCACTGCCGGTTCAACAGATTTTACTGCCCTTTTATGAAGCTTCTGATCGCGCTTGCATAAACTAGTAGTGAAGACATGATACTGTCCACCATTTAACTGTTTTGTGTTGCTCTGATTACCTGATTGTTGCTGATTCCCCTGATTACTCTGCTGATTGTGACCACCTTGATTGTTCTGATTGCCCTGATTATTCTAAAATCCTGAGTTTGAACCGCCACCACCGTAACTTGGCCCGTGAAATCCTGGACCGGAACCGCCGGATGGACCCTGATCATACTGGAAGAGATCAGAGTTTTTGAACTCCCTCATGATGTGACAATCCTTCCAGAGGTGTGTGGTCGGAACCTCCTTTGTCCCGTGCTTTGGACAGGGCTGGTTTAACAAGCGTTCCAGATTCATGCCTCCATCGCGCTGGGGCGGTTTACCCTTACAGCGCTGCATATTGCCCTGCATACTGGTGTTAGCCACAAAATCTGAATTGTCCGCTTTACGCTTACCATTGTTCCCGTGGCTCGCCTGGTTATGCTGTCCTTTTGAACCGGCATTCTTCTTTCCCTTCTTCTGCTTTTCTTCGTCAGAATCAGGGTCCTTGGTGTTATCAGAATCAGCATACTTAACGAGAGCCGCCATGAGTGTTCCCATATCATTGAAGTGACGCTTGAGCCCTCCCAGCTTCATCTTCAGTGACTTAAACCGGCAATTACCTTCCAAGGTCACAATTGCCGTGTCCGGATTGATGCGGCCCGACGAATGCAAAATTTCTGAAACCCGGCGCACCCAATGGGTTGTCGATTCATTCTCTCCTTGGACACAAGCCGCCAGATCCACAATAGTCATGGGTTGCTTGCACGTATCCTTGAACTTTGCTATAAACTTGGCCTTCAACTCATCCCATGAACTGACCGAGTTAACAGGCAGGCTCTTCATCCAGGTACGAGTCGTTCCTTCTAACATCATGGTGAAGTATTTTGCACATGCCACTTCATCCACATCTAACATCTCCATTGCCATCTCATAACTTTCAACCCATGCCTCAGGGGGCTGATCAGCGGTATAATTAGGTACTTTACGCGGACCTTTGAAATCCTTGGGAAGCCACACATTACGTAGAGCTGGGGTGAGGCACAGTACTCCCCAAGAGCTAAAAGCCAAACCACGTTCAACTGATGCAGCTGGCTGAATCCGAGCGGGTTGATTCTGGTACTGCGCAGCCAACTGGGCTGCTAACTCTGCCTCACGCCATGCTCTACCATTGTTCACAACATCCTGAGCATTCAAACCGCCATTCGTCGGATTAGGCCCCCGAGGGGCGTCACGACGCCGCGCACTGCTTGACACGGCCGGTTCATCCATGTGCCTGCTATAACTCTTGCTTGGACGGGGGGTTGAATATATTCTGTCTCGGCTATAGGAGTAAGCCTGCTACTGCACAACAGCGGTTTGAAGAAGATCCCTAGCCCGCCGCGTCTCAATTGCCGCTAGTGAGTCACCTTCCATCGGGATAGCTGCTAAACGTGATGCCGCAGCGGTCATGTTATCCAAAGGGCTAGAGAAGTGACCCGGTGGCATTGTTACATGTTGCGGCGGGTCGTCCATCCGTCGAGGCGGGTCCATCACCCGTGGCTGATCCGGTGCCGCCCCTGGTGCCCCGGTCCGGTTTACTGCTGCCGGATTACTTGGCCCGGCTCCAAGCGTGTTGAAGAGATTCACACCCTCGTAAATCTGTGGCAGACGAGACCGGTACTTCCTTCTCATTTCTTCATTTGATGCGTTCTGATCCAACAGAAGCCGGTAATTCTGCGCCTGGATCTGTTGTGATTGGGCATCTAAAGCGGCCCGCTCTTCAGCCATCCTGGTCTCCTCAGTCGCCAAGTCCGCCTTGGCCTGAGTTATCTGATCCTTTAGCTTTGCAACACCCGCATTATGCTGAACTTGGGTCTCCGGGGTGACCGCTATGGTCAATAGTGCCGTCAAAGCATCCAGCAAACCGGCAAGAACTTGAGCCGGCTGGCGCGCCGGGGCTCCTGCCACGGCTGCTGATCCGAAGATCATTGCTGCTGTAGATGAGGATTGCATGGTGGGCTGCGTACCGGCCATGAAGATTGCAACCCGGTTTGGCGGTTCAAGGGGGCCTGGAATACTATTGCCATCGGAGCATCCCCCAATCCGGCGATCTTGCAGCTCGTACAGTGACTCGGTTTTGCCAGTGGACGATTCACCATCTGAGTAGATGGTTGTCTCACCGTCAGACACCGGTTCAGATTCCACACCATGTATGAACCCTACGAATGCACGCTTCACGGCGGGCTGAACCCGGGCAGGACTTGCACGCTGAGCCGTTTCGACGAGGTCGGTGGATATGTCCGGCTCAGGGCCCGGTTCGCCGATCTTGCCGATGAAGACGTGAATTCCGCCAAAGGGGACCCGATACCCATACTCGATTGAGCCGGCCTCGGGGCCCCAGCCTGCATCGTCGATGTAGAGCTTGCCACAACGACTTTTGGTCATCCGGCCAACCGCGTACCCTTTGAGTCCTTCAAAGTTGCCCTTTAAGAACTTGAAACCATCGTGCGATAGCCCCACGGTGGGCGCCAACTATCGTGGAATTAACACGTCAGATGTCCTAGCAGAAGGACTTAGTCGTGGAGCCATCGCAACGAGATTAGCTTAAAGGGGTTAAACCGGAACAATGGACACGGGAGTTTTATACTAGTTCGGCCCCTTACGATGAAGGTAAAAGCCTACGTCTAGTTGTGATGGGATTATTGGGGTTTCAATGATCAGGGAGCGAATACGCTTTGTCTGAGTCTCGAGTTGTTGTTACTTGTCCCTGAATCGCTGCCGGGTCGTCCCTTTATATACACAGGTTGACGCCCGGCCGGTTTACAGAGTCCCGAGGCCGGCTCATACAAATGTCCGGCTCGGTCTCTTCCTTTCCCTGTCTTACGATACAAGTTAGATAACTATGGCGGTTTACAACTACGTGCCCTAAGCCGCCTTTGGGCTCTAGGCCTCTAAGCTTTATTAGTAGAGCACCATCTTATTTATCTTCATGGGCTTCAATATGGATGAGCGTGAACCGGCCCCTCCTGGGTGGTTTACACTCAGTAGTTATATCCTCAACAATGCTTGTTTAGTTGCATCATCTTTCGAATCCAACTTGAACCTCATCTGTTGAAAAAAGAATGTGAGTCTTATTAGGAGGAAGCTAGAAAGTATGGGATAGAGCAAGACAATATTACTAATTGCGATGAATAACATTACTTATGGATAAATGGTCAAGGAAGGTGTTAAACTGGGTATTGTCTTTCTCATTCATGTACTGGATCCATGTTGGGAGGATACGTGCATGACACCTAACGGCAACGGCTGCCTCTGATACTAACTTGGCTGACTCTGTAGCATCACGTGGCCTTTTTAAACCTGCCTCAAAATGGATCTCCATTCTTCCTCCTTTAGATTTTGTTAATCTGTCAAGCATTATCCCTGCTGTCTGTTTCCGCTTGAGCCGTGGTGCTAGTTCAACAAAGAATATGGAAAGTGTTAGTGTACATCAAACTGTGAGAGTACATATAAAGGAGCATGCAACTGCAACTTGACTCGGTTAGGTACCGTCTTGGTGTTGATGCTCATGAGGTTCATCTGATCTTGCCAAGTCCTATTGTGTCAGCAGTTCTTCGGAAGTAGTGTTAGGTGTGAAGGCAGCTTGGGAACTGGCCAGTTCCGGAGCAAACGAACGAGTAACTGGTTGAGATGCTGGTACAGTTGAAGCGGATGCTGCAGCTGGTGGAGCAGGTGATACTGTGTTTGTAGATTTAACCGGTGGACTTGGACCTTCTACTGCACTATAAGTACCAGCAGAATCTCGACGGCAGAACCTTTTCCGTTTCATCCGATGAGTAACATCACTCCCTACTATATTATTTTCCTTGCTCTTTTTTGACTTTGCCATGTCAAGCTGTACCCACAACACAAAAGAGTAAAATCACTCTTTAGAACTCATTGATGCATGATACAAACAAGCAATACTTTGATGCAAGACAACCGTATGAGGATGGAATATGTAAGAAAAACAGGACGGCATGACATATTCACAGCTACGATGTGCAAACTAAGCAGAAGGATTTTCAAGAAAATAGAAGTAATGCAAGCTAGACACCATATGAAAGATGCAACCAATATTACTCTGCCAAGTTAAAAGTGTCTTGTCATAAGTGGCAATTCGAAAAATTAGAAGCAGTAGAACGTAGAAATCAATGCAAGATGCAACCACTATCAAACTGCCATGTTAAAAGCGTCCAATCATGAGTGACTGATGCGGGATACACAACAGCAGTACTTTGATGTAAGAACATGGTATGATAGATAGATGCAGTGTATTCTAGACACAGAAAGCCATGTCATATGCACATGTATAACATATAAACTCAGCAGGTGTAATTTAATCAAAATAGAAGAAATACAGGCTAGACAACATATTCAACATGAAACCAATTATCACACTGTCAACTTAGAGCAAGCACCTGCGATGGTGGAGTATGGGAGATGAACTCATCCTGTAGACTTGGGACTTCAACTTCATTAGCAGTAGCAGTGGCAAATCTAGAGAGTCTCTGTTTGCGTCGGTGAGGAGGACCACCAACATCCCCTAACTTACTCTTTTCCTTCCTATTTTCTGATATTGCCTTATGAAGTCAAAACCACAAGAAGATGAATAAAATTAGCCCTGCATAACTCGTTGATGCATGATATAGACGAACACTACTTTGATGCAAGGCAAGCATAGGATAGGAGGATGGAATATATACAAAAAAAGATAGCGTTTCATATTCACACATACGATAGGAGGATGGAATGTGTATGAAAAAACAGTAAGCGGAAGGCATTTCAACAAAATTAGAAGAAATGAAAGCTAGGCACCATATGAACATGCAACCAATATCACTCTATCAGGTAAAAAGTGTCTCGTCGTAAGTGCCATTTCAAGAAATTAGAAGCAGTACAAGCTAGAAGACAATGCAAGATGCAACCTACATCACAGTCCCAAGTTAAATGTGTCTTATGGGTAAGTGATCGTTGCAGGTATAAGTTGTAAGCTATGCAGATGCAATTCAACATAATCAGAAGCAATAAAAACTAGACATCATACGGAAAACACAACCACGTATAACAGTTCCAAGTAAGAGCAAGCACCTGTGATGGTGGAGTAGGGGAGATGTGCTCATCATGTACACGTATGTTCTAGAAACAGGAACACGTGTCATATTCACAGGCATTATGTGTAAAGTAAGCAGATGCAATTCAAGTTAGAAGCAATACAAGCTAGACATCATACGCAACATGCAACCACATATAATAGTGTCAAGTTAGAGCAAGCACCTGTGATGGTGGAGTAGGGGAGATGTGCTCATCATCTACACATCTACGATGACTGTCCAACCTTTTGTTGTCTTGCGAATCTTGTTGGGAGGATGGCAGAGTAGAATTTGTAGAGACCCCTTGTTTGAGTTGCTCCGAAGGACCACCATCATCCACTGCCGGACTAATTTCCTTCAGCTGTAATGATTTTGCATTGTGAAGTCAAACCGATAAGAAAAAGGAATAAAATTCGCTCTTCAGAACTCATTCATGCATGATACTGACGAACACTACTCGGATGAAAGGCAAAAACATGATGCAAGGATGGAGTATGTATGAAAAACAGGATGGTGTGACATATTCACACCTATGATGTGGTAACTAAGCAAAGGGCATGTCAACAAATTAGAAGCACTGCAAGCTAGAGACCATATGAAAGATGCAACCAATATACTCTGCCAAGTTCAAACTGTATGGCGTTTCAACAAATTAGAATCAGTACATGCTAGAAATCATATGCAAGACACAACCAATATCACAGTGGCGACTTAAAGTTGCCTTATCATAAGTGACTGATGCGGGATATGCAAGAATAGTAGTATGATGTAGAATCAGGAACACATGTCATATTCATAGGCATTATGTGTAAAGTAAGCAGATGCAATTCAACAAAGTTAGAAGCAATACAAGCTAGACATCATACGCAACATGCAACCACATATAATAGTGCCAAGTTAGAGCAAGCACCTATGATGGTAGAGTAGGGGAGATGTGCTCATCATCTACACAGCTACGTTGACTGTCTAGCCTTGCATTGTCTTGCGAATCTTGTTGGGAGGATGGCAGAGTAGAATCTGTAGAGAACCTCCGTTTCAGTTGCTCGGAAGGACCACCATCATCCAATGCCTTGCCAATTTCCTTCAGCTTTATTGATTTTGCATTGTGAGGTCATACCGACAAGGAAAAGGAATATCATTTGCTCTTCAAACTCATTCATGCATGATACTGACGAACACTACTCTGATGAAAGGCAAAGTCATGATACGAGGATGGAATATGTACGAAAAAATGGATGGCTTGACATATTCACACCTATGAGGTGATAACTAAGCAGAAGGCACTTCAACAAATTAGAAACACTGCAAGACACCATATGGAAGGTGCAATCAATATCACTCTGCCAAGTTAAAACTGTCTCGTCATAGGTGGCGTTCATCAAACTAGAAGCAATACATGCTAGAAATCATATTCAAGACGCAAACCAATATCACACTGCCAACTTAAAGGTGTCCCATCATAAGTGACTGATGCAGGATACACAAGAAGAGTAGTTTCATGTAAGAACATGGTGTGATAGACAGATATAGTATGTACCAAAAACAGGAAAGCGTGTCATATTCACATGTATCATGTGTAAGCTAAGCAGATGCAGTTTACACTAATTAGGAGCAATACGAGCTAGACACCATATGCAACTTGCAACCAGATATCACACTGCCAAGTTAGAGCAAGCACCTTGGATGGTGGAGTAGGGGAGCGGAGACTTGGACCATGTAATGCACTATCAGTACCAGGAGAATCGGTACAGATGCTCCGTTTACGTTGCTGCAGAGGACCATCATCATCGCCTTCCTTACTCTTTTCCTCCCTCTTTCTTGATTTTGCCTTGTCAAGTCAAACCCACAAGAAAAAGGAATAAAATTTGCTCTTCAGAACTTATTGATGCATGATACTGACGAACACCACTTTCATGTAAGGCAGCTGCATGATAGGAGGATGGAATATGTATGAAAACAGGACGGCATGACATATTGACATGTATGATGTATAAAGTGTAAACTAAGCACAAGGTGCTTGAACTTGTTAGAATCGATGCAAGCTAGAAACCATATGAAAGATGAAACCAATATCACTCTGCCAAATTAAAAGGGTGCCCTAACAAATGTATTTGACCAAATTAGAAGCAATACATGGCAACAGACTAGAAATAATATGCAATATGCAACGAATAAAGGTGACTCATCATAAGTAATTGATGCAGGATATAGAAGAGAGGTAGTTTCATGTAAGAACAAGGTTAACACATAGATGTAGTGTGTACCAAAAATAGGAAGGCATGCCATATTCACAGGTATAGTGTGTAAACTAAGTAGATGCAATTTACCCTAATTAGAAGCATTACAAGCTAGACACCGTATGCAACATGCAACCACATATCACACTGCGAAGTTGGAGCAAGCACCTGTGATGGTGGTGTAGGGGAAGTGTTGTCTTCAGGTACAGAGCAACGTTCAATATCTTCATTTAGGCTTGCTGTTTCTTGAGAATCATGTGGAGAGGATGAAATTGCATTCTTTATAAGAGTATTGCGTCTCATATTAACCCACGCCTGTGACCGTCTCATCGTAAGCGATAGACGCAGGATACACAAGAACAGTAGTTTGATGTAAGAACATGGTGCGATAGGCAGATGTAGTATGTACCAAAAACAGGAAGGCGTGTCATATTCACATGTATAATGTGTAAGCTAAGGAGATGCAATTTAACAAATTAGGAGCATTGATGAGGGATACACAAGAGAAGTAGTTTGATGTAAGAACATGGTTAATAGAAAGACGTATTATGTACCAAAAACAGGAAGGCATGTCATATTCACAGGTATAATGTGTTAACTAAGCAGATGCAATTTACAAGGTAGACACCATATGCAACATGCAACCACATATCACACTGCCAAGTAAGAGCAAGCACCTGCGATGGTGGTGTGGGGGAATTGCGGTGATCAACTAGAGAGCTACGTTGACTATCTTCATTTAGCCTTGCTGTTTCTTGAGAATCATGTGGGGAGGATGACACTGCACTGTTTAAACGAGTAGGGCATCTCACAGTAACCCACACGGTGACTGTCTCATCATAAGTAATTGACGAGGGATACAAAAGAGCATTAGTTTGATGTATGAACATGGTTAATAGACATATGTAGTATGTATCAAAAACAGGAAGGCATGTCATTATCAAAGGTATAATGTGTAAAGTAAGCAGATGCAATTTAACCAAATTGGAAGCAATACAAGCTAGACACCATATTCAACATGCAACCACATTTGACAGCGGGAAGTTAAAGCAAGCACCTAGGATGGTTGCGTGTGGCAATTGAGATCATCAACTGCAGAGCTACTTTTACTATCTCCAACTGCTGACACTGCACCCATTAGAGCGTTGAAATGCTTACTACTTATCTTCGAATTACACTGGAGCGACTTCTGTCTTTTCTTTTCTGCATTCATCAACACTGCGTCAGAGTCTGAAATACCCATGCATAAAAAAACAATAGTGTGAGTATGGGTGAAGTGTGTGCACAATTAGTACAGTGTAAAGGTAGCAGATATCAGGTCGGTGAGAAATAAATGACGGGAGACATATGATAGCTCTACAACATGCATGGCACACTCAATTACTATAGGATTCTATGAAAATAACAGTCGACTGAAAGCAAATAGGTCAGTCCATTTTTTCTGCACCGTCCGATGTACAAAGAACGGGGAGATCGCCTTCATCTACCTCCAGCCAGTCAGTGTTGACGATCTTCCTCGAAACGCCAGCAACCACCGGCCCAGTATTCCTCCCTTGCCTGCGCCCTCCCCAAGACCTCACCGCACCACCGTGCTTGGCACCGCCCCCCCGGCCATCCATTCAAGCCCCGCCGACCTCCAGACTGGGCGCAAGCAGCTCTTGCACCCCACACCCCTATGATAGACACCGATGCGCCGCTTCCCCGGGGAACAGGCGCACTAGGTGCTCCGCGCGCCTAAGCGGGTGCTGCTTCTTTTAATTGCGGTTCGACTGACCCTGAATTGAAATCCAGGCGGGCTGCTGACGTCTAGCAAAGGTGAAATAGTAAAAGGGAGGAAACCTTGTGCATTTAGTATCACGAAGAAGATGCAGTAAGAAGCGCTCAACTAGTTTCTTTCGTGGGACGAATACGGTGTGAGCGGAGACGTAAGATTTGCACGAATAAGGGAAGAGGAGTACCTCTTTCTGCTGGCAGTACTATGTCCTCCTTATGTTTTTCCGACGATCTTGTTGTTCGCCGGAAACCAGAAGTTGTGGAGGACGGTGCAGCCTTGGACGAACCCATGGCCAAGTTGTTGAGTGTGGTGCGGTGGCCGTCTGTCGGCGGCGGGGAAGCAGATCCAAGGCGGCGAACGACGGCGTAGTGGGAAGAACTCCGGTGTGGTGGACGGTTGCGACAGTGGAGCCGATCAGTGAGGCGCATGACGGAGTGGTCGGAGTGGTTCTGGTACGGCGCACGTCGGTGTCGGCGTCATGGAGGTAGCTCTGCCTCGGCTTCAGCTGCTAAGTCCTCGAGGACGTTGCGGTTGCGGTTGCGTTGGACGACAACGTCGGGGTACCGGCTCCACCGTGATGGAGGAGGGCGGCGGTGGATTGGCCGCTATGGGGTGGAGGACGGAGGAGGTTGGGGTTTCGCGGCTGGTAGAGAGGGCGTTTTCGCGCCCACGGAGTATGAATGGGGAAATGGAGGGAGGCTGGGAACTAAGGGTGAACAATGTTTAGGTTTGAGACGCGCTTGTTTGAAATTTGGGGAAAGTTACAAACTTTGCCCCCATCTAAAATTTTGGACATATTGCGGGTTGGGGGTAGGATAGTCATGTCAGGTGTCCCAAATGTGGGCGGGATAGATTTTGGCCGAGCGCATGGGTGTTTAGGCGCCCACGGCATATGAATGCTTCTCGGAGGCGGTTGAGACTGGCGTCTTGGTGAAGTTACAAACCTACCCCAGTTTAGACCTTTGGACATCGGACCGATAGGCTACACGGGCCAGAGTCAGGACAGTAATTTCCTACCACCAAAACATTAGTCTCGCGTGGTTTCGGGTGACCAGAGGCCTATTTGGCGCTTCGTTCAATATTTGGGAGCAGAAGCATTAACGTTTTCGGTTCTCTTGAATTGAACTTTCAGGATTTGTCAAACTTCACAAATCTTTACTCTTGAAAATCCTAAAGCTACGATTATTTTGGAATGGAGGGGGTACATTTTAATATACATTGTACACGAGTATATATTAAAAAATATGCAACTTACCTCAGTTCATGCATGGTTCCAGGTATAATCTCCTTGGTTGCAAAAAAAGTTAGATATGCGTATGAATATATATACCATGTTCAAACTCACAACAAAGATTGATGCCCCCTTTTACATCTGATTTACAAATGCCATTATCTCGGGTTCAAATAGATGAATGCACTTCCTATGAATTCGAATCTTTGAAACCCCCTTTATGTTGAATTCGACATGTAATTTATTTCGTAGCTAGCAATTTGGAATGTATCCATGCAAGTGACAAATGTATAAAGTGCTTCACACTAACAACATGGAGTGCACTAATTAATGTTTATATATGAATTGCAAAAGCATCCATTGCCTGTATTTCAAACTGCTCTCACTCTATGGATCGATAATATGAAATAAACACATGCACATGCTAGAATTCAATAGAGTATGGGTGTCTGATAGACCGATTTTCGTCCATACGCAATTTTGCAAAATTCATGATCTCATCCAAAAATAATAATGCCATTTATATTTTAATTTAATGCGTAGAACCGCCTTCTACACGTAGATATCTCTCTATCTAACGCATAAGTGCACACACTTTATATGCATCGGCATTTCTCTTTCACACATGCTCACAATTTCTCTCAGGGTGTCGGGGTGTCTCACGCACATGCTCTCTCTGTTTCTCTATCTCTCTTTCTGACTACTATGTACCACTCTTTTCACTAATCTCAGTTGGAAAACACTATTTCTCTCACATGCATATATACACATGCACGGTCTCTACTAGCCCTCTATACGCACAGATATGTGCCTACGTGTCCCCCGCACGCACATTATCTTTAGGCTCTCTCGCACACATTGCCCTCCCGACACACCTCTCTCTTAGTAGTTGGCAGATATGATTTCATCATATCATTCGGTAGGATATCCCTGGCTGTTAGGCTGGATGGTAATACGAGGCAAAGTTTTACCCTAGTTCGGATCAGACCCTTGCAGTTGAAGAAAGAGCCTACTCCTGGTACTGTATATTAGTGATAGGGGTGTGTACAAAGTACATGTGAATACCAAGCATTGTGCATGTGTGTATACTATCGACGAACTAGCCCCCAAGCTTGTATAACATACTAAGGGCCTAGGGTTTCAAATCATATATAATCGGCTTATCACCAGTGGGGATAGAGTCCTCCACGACTCTAGTAGCTTCGTGTTGTATGCCGAGTCCTCCACATGGGTCTTCGTGTAACACGTCTCGGTCCAACCTATATGTGGCGCAGGATGGAACCGACCCATGAGTCTTCATGTTGACCCACCACAACTAGAAATGATGTGCCCACCACACCACACACGCAATCGACCACTAAGAAAATAAGCATGTACAATAGTACAATGGTATCTAGCTCACGATACGTCTCCATATTTTGTGGATGACACTGACGGACTTTGCATTTGATGCGTGCTCCGTATTTTGTTGACGACACTTACGATCATTGTATTTGAAGCGTAAGCACGACATGGTCACTGGACTTCAGTATAAGCTCATCACGGTCACCACATACATTTTGTCGTGCTAACCAACATGTGGTTGGATGGTTTGAGGACAGTGGTTTCTCGAGCCCACCAAGGTTAAAGTCCCGGTGCTCGCATTTATCTTGTGTTAATTTCAGTATTTTCTGGCGATGTAAGTTTAGTGGGAGGAGACGTTCCACTCGACTACGATGCACCTATGGTGACTTCGTAAAATCTCAAGATCATATATGCTGGCCCACTCTCTTGAAGGTGCTCATAGGGGTAGGGTTCGCGTGTGTGCGCTTATAGCGTGAGTGCTTGCGCATATATATGAGTCCTTGCATCTGTACTGTGTTAAACAAATACATGTCATGATTATACGATCACTGGCTCACCCGTACAACTCCGTATTTTGTTGATGACACAATCAATTGACCAGTCAAACGTTCCACGCGGTGCAACTAGTGTTGCACCATCGAGGCACGTAACCGTGGGGCCCACCTGTCAGCCCGTATATGAAAGAAAGAAATGGTAGTTTGAGATTGTACTGTGTTAATAAAATAGGAGTACATTTTAGGGTGATCATACGGTCACTGGCTCACCATACAGCTCCGTAATTTGTTGATAACACGATCAATTGACCAGTCAAACGGTCCACATTTAGCAGCGCACATTACCATAGGGCCCACCCGTCAGCGCGTATATGAAGGACAGAAATGGTAATAAATTAGTGGTCGGTGGGTATTCGAAGTCGTCAGACCTCTCGTTGGCAGTCATCGGTGGTTGGGGGGCGTTCATTGGGCAATGGGGTGGGGATCCCTGGAGAAAAAGCTCG